>NW_018480017.1:71543-101963 GCF_002113885.1 Mizuhopecten yessoensis | reverse complement strand
CATATAGCTATATAAGATATCTTATATAATTGAAATCTCGTTGCTTTATAAGATATCTGATATAGAATGAGATTTCGTGGCATTAAAGTCCAGAAACTAATTTCTCCCTCGAGAATCATTCGGAGCACATTCAGGATTGCATTGGGCGCAATGGCGGAGAGGGATGGTACGGATGCTGTATTTTCCCTAGGCCTAGCTCGCCTTGTCTCTCTTATAGCGGCCAAAGCAGAGGCTGCCATTTCCCGCACTCTTGAAGTGGGCTCAGACATAATGGCGGCGACAGGAACACGTGTTGTTATAACAAGCCTACTGTCCCTACGTAGATCCTCGAGATATTCCGGAGGGGGAGACTTCATTTTCGACATTTTGTTAAAATCTCGTTCCTATATAAGATATCTTATTTAGTAACGAGACTTTAATTATGTAAGATATCTTATATAGCTATACGAGATATCTTATATATTATTTAAGATATCTTATATAGAAAATTAAATGAGATATCTTATATACGATATAAGATATCTTATATAGGATATAAGATATCTTATATATCAAATAAGATATCTGATATATCATATAAGATATCTTATATAGCATCTCATTTAAGGGTCGAGTGTCCAGCGCGTGGCTAGCGCTTGGGTAACGCTTGCGTAACGCATGTGTAACGTCGGTCGAACGTCTGTCCAGCGTGTCGCCAACGTTTCTCAGCGTTCGTCAGCGTTCGCCGAGCGTTATTAACGCTCATGTAACGCTCTTTCAACGTCTTCCTAACGTCTATCAGCGTTCTGAACTTTTCCAGCGTCTGTGTAACGTCCATGTAACGTCCTTGTAACGCGCCTGTAGCCTACTGGTAGCGTTCAGGAGCGTTTGGCAGCCACTTGCCATATATAAGGGGCTTGCAGAGGCCATCGCCAGTCCTGCTGGAACTTTCACAGAGTGAAGACCTCAGAAGAATGACAGCCCCAACATTGCGACCAAGGAAGCCAAGACGCAGTGGAACCACATCAAACACTGGGTCAACTCCTCAGCTGAGGCAGTGGACTGGCAGGACAGGATGGTGTAGACCTGGACCCTAGTGTTGCAATGCAGAATGGACTTAATATAGACTTTTCTTTTTGGTAGACACAATATTTTGAAACTGAAATATTGTATGTGTAATTTACAATGACTTATTTGTAGATAACCGTAATAATAAATATAATATTGTCCATACGGTAAAAAATACTTATTTGTATTAAACATTGTTACAAAATAAAATATTGCCTGAATAATGTAAAAATACTTCTTTGTATAAAACTTTATTAGAAAGATTGCAAATAAAATATTGACTGTTTATTAAAAAAAAAAGAGAGAAGAATCAAAAACATATTAATAAATTGAAATGTATATTTCATGCAATCATGAATTACTACGTTTGCATGATGTACATACCAGTATTTGCCTACCAGAAATGTCGCCTGACGCTGAGGGAACGTTGGCTGAGCAATACCCAAACTTTACAAGAACGTTATAACAACGTTGACCTAGAAACTCAATTTGAAGAACGTCGACGTTCCCCGACGTTTCTCCAATTTTTCAAAACGCAAACAAACGTCCAACAAAACGCTATAGTGTGACAGGGCCTTTATATGCTCAAAGTAAGAATCAAGGTATTTTTAATAAAACCATAAGATGATGAGCATGATGAATATACGTTCATCGACAGATTGCTTTATAATGGAATCATGTCTATATGATTTATATACCAATGATATGAATAACAATATAAAAATAATAATTCTCATTCATCATTATTTGGATCAATGTCACCGATCTGTCATAAGACCATAGGGCGATTTCATACATTTTAATATTGAAACTATAATTACATCCATTATGCCGTTAGAACTAATAATGAGAGGTATTAATATAATTACGATGAAAGAAAGAAATGGCTTTTGAAATCAAGTTGAACAATCTCGATATTTTGACGCATATATTGACAAATAAGAAGTTTTTGTTTTGACTCTAAACCTTAAATAAACCAACCGACCAGTATCCCTAGATCATTTAAACACATCATTTTATCAATCTTCTAGAAGAAAGCGCTTTGCCAGTGGAAGAAAAATCAATACCAAAGCAAAGATTATATGGAATAGTTTGAACTAAATATAAAATGCACATGTGAAAATGTTTCCGTGGTCAACTTTTCCCAAAATGGTCAAACTTTTGCTATCAGCTAGTTTGCTACATTTCTTTACAAAGTTTCCTTGCCCTCATATTCGTGGATAAATTGAAACGCCTATGTTTTCTTTTGAACATTTATTGTGCTAAAATGTACCAGCTATATGGTACGTTACTATTATGCTATCAGATGTTAAGCTTTAATAGGAAGTCAGATATACAATACAGTGTATTTCAATGGGGTAACACGCTTCTTCCTTTTGTCTTAGATTTATATTCTGTTGAATTTCGACTTTCTCTTACAGATTGACGCTAATTTATGTTTTTTTTTTTTTCTCAATTCAGCGATATTTTGTGTGCTGTTATACGCTGTTAGTTAATAAAGTGTACCTAAAAAATGTAATTTTGTTTTTGATATGAACAACAAATATAAAGAGAAATTCAAAACGAATCAAAAATGAAAAACAATGACATATTTCTACAGTTTCTATAGAACTTGCCTGATTTAGTTCTTTTTATAGAACTTGCCTGATTTAGTTTCTTTTGATAAAAATGATATATTTTTTATGGGGCAGTTCGAAGACTAAATAATATTTAAGCAACTATACAGACGAGATTACAAAAACATATACGAATAATACAAAACTTGATTATTACCCTACTTCATTATACAAACAAGAGAATTTATGACAATGCCAATAAAGGAAATCAATATAAAATAGCACACAATATTATATGCAGGATAAAGCTATAAAATAAAAAGTGCGTGTGTACCTCCTTTAAGATTTGCTTACTCTATTCATCGGTAAACCTCGGCGAGAAGTAGGTAAACTACACTGAAGATTGTTAATGTCAGTTCACAACTTTAAAATTCCTAATATTGAACTATCGGGCTTAGCCCAACATTCGGGTAAATGACAATCACATCTATGTCATGCTCTTCATTATTTGATTTTCTTTTTCTGATATAAATGTAAGTGCAATTCCTTCCAGGATGAAGGTCAAAGCCCGAAAGTTTGGAACAAGTACCTGATTATAATCTGTTATTTTACATGTAGGAACATTGTGGAACATACAATATATATATTGTTCTTTCAACGCATCGACACATATTTTTCTAAATCTGCAGGAATAGAATATACATTGTATATAGGGTTAAAATAAGTTCGATATCTATATTTTATAACATACATTTCCTCTACTAAACATCTTCTTTCGCCACTTTCACTGTATCGTAATCATTGTCACCTATGACGGTAACCTTACTTCCCTTTTGTAAGTAGCCATACTCAGCGCTGACACCAGTATGGTCATAACAGTCCTCATCTGAAGCGTCCTCTCGACCCCGTCCTGTCTGGAAGGAGTCGTACGTTTCTCCATTACTTTGGCCTTGTCCTCGGGGATGATCGTAAATGTCGTCTACGTGTCCCTTACGATTGCCTCTTTTTTCTGGGTACCCATAGTATTCTCCTACATGGGAATGATCATAGAAGTCGGCTGAACAGTCCTCCCGACTTACTCCGGTCTGAAATGAGTCGTACGTGTCGCCATTCATTTGTACGACACCTCGGGAATGGTCGTATATATCAGCGTTCTCCGGGGATACGTTTCTTCTACCATTCTGGTTCAAACGTCCATACATGCTTTCTCCTGCTTCTGACGTATGGTCATACAAGTCATATACGGTGTTCTCAGACTCTGTCATTCTATTTTTAAGTGAATCGTAGTCTCCGGTATCTACAGCATGGATTTGTTCCCGACCTCCTCGATGTTCAGTGACACAGTTAATATACTGGTTTCGATTCTGTTCTCTCGTAGACAGATTGTTTAACTCACGAGGAGGCTGGGATCTATTATCTGATTTATGTCTACGTTTTCTGAAACGAACAACTATGACAATTACACAGACTATAACAAGCACCACAAAGGTTCCCACCCCACCTAAGACAGGCTCCAAGTTTGTTGTTCGGTTGTCTTTTTTAGCTTCGCTCTTCGACTGCAATGTCGTCACTTCACCTAAGATAGACCAATGGATGTTTGTTGTGTGGTCGCGTTTTAAGGGTTCGCTTGACGACTGTAATGGTTTCACTGATGTAAATCCGTCTTTGATAGCAGTACTGTCAATCCTGTTTAACATGGTAGCTGAAGCAAGTAGGATATTATGATTAACGCCCTTTGTGGAACGATGAAAGTCATATGGAGGCCTAGTTTGTTGTGGAACTTTGTGTGAGGTCAGGTCGGAGGAAGGTATTGCATATCCAGGTGATGTAGGAAGGATTACCGTTGTGAATGATGTGGCCTGTGGAATTGTCGATATCCTAGTACCTTTGATGCATATCCCAGTTTGTTTAGAAGAACACGGCAGCGTTATAAGAGTGAGTCCTGTGCTGACTTTACAGGTAGCAACGCAGTAGTCTTGATTGCTGTTAGCCGATGATGGGGTTCCCCAATAGAATACTTCCCTCATGATATAACCATTCCAAAAGAACTTACAATTTTCATGTGTTTTCTGACATGACACGTGTCATCGGGAATCGCCTCGTTGTAGTAGTTTGCAATTGGATTTTTCATCATTTGGACACGCTCTTGCAATCACCTTATTCTCAATATTTGTCAGGGTATGTTGGTAATGGCACATACATTTTCCCAATTGTCCTTCAGATTTTCCACAGAAAAGTAACTCATTATTACCACATTGTGATGCCAAACACCTTGGTTTGATAGCAGTAACACGAACATTACAATAACAAACGTTTTGATGTAAATAAAAATCATCTGATTTACAAAAATAGATACATTCTGGTATCCTATTGTGTGATACGTCTAAACCGGCACTACCAGCAGGTACAGTTCCAATTACACATCCTAAAAACTGAAGCGTCCTCCGGTGTTCTACATGGGCCGATATCCATCCTGTTCCTGTGATATCCTGTGTGTCAAGGTGTACTGGATTCGTCCACATGTTACCAAGGCACCCAACTCCCAGAAGAGAACAAGTTAGACTCATATTTGTCCAGGTGTCCATATATCCATGCGTTTGTACTATTTTCACATTCTCCACAGCAGTGTTCATGTCCACGTAAATCATTCCAAAGAAAACGATCAACACAACTCTGTTTAACATTTTGGCCAGGTTATATGTAAGCTGCTTAATAGTGTAACAAATGCCTTTCGATGATGTTTATCATTGAACTTCCGGGTGAGTGACCCATATCAGTTCGATCGTTATTAATGACCTACCGAAGTAGATATGATAGGCAGTGAAACTAGGTCTTGTTATAATCAAGTGACAGCATATTGTAAATATAACGTTTTCGTGTGGGATGTTGTGACCTTACTTCTCAACAGTCTGACTATCTATCGACGTAGGTAAGTTTGTTTTTCTGAAATATTGGATTTATTTTTGAACACCATCAACTCAAGTTTGAAAGGTATTAATGTATGTATTAGGGGAAGATGTGTTGGTGAGTCCCTTTATTGCCACTGGTCCCGGTTTCAATGTTTAGAAATATATATCACCACCAAACTATTTTCACTGAAAATTTCCATTTGGCTATAGACATTAAAGTTACTATGCCTCAATCTCTCGAAAAACTGCGGTTTAATTGAAGTAATTACATTTCATCAATATCATCTTTATATTTGCATGATAAGATTAAATATTCCAATGACTTATATTTATGTCAGGTATGGCGCGCATAGCCTTATCCCGACTGCTGATGATCTCACCAGTCGCAGAGTATAAGCGAATGCACAAGATGTAACGAGAGCAGAATCCAGCGGATGGTGAATTCTTTTCGACTGGGCCAGAGATACCATTACAACGGTTTTAGTAACTTCCTTCTGTTATTCTTAAATCTATTAGCTAGGGAAAGTTAAACATGATGACCAATTATCAGCATAAGGAAGTCGACTTGTTTTTGTTTTCTGTATAATAACAATATTCCTGGAAAGTTTGTTTTTGTTCAAACTGCAGTAGTTTATTTTTTTTTGTATATGAAGATATGACATTATTTTTTTTTTTTCATTTGTATTTCCGAAACTATATTCATCCTCATCAGAAAATTAAAAAAAAATGTACCTCCATTTAGATTTTCACACGCACTTTATATACCTCGGCGGCTTCATCAATGGTTTGTGATGTCTTACGGCGGTTTTATTTGTCCCACCTTTACGAATTGCGAATATTAAATTCCCAGAATAGCAGAAAATAGATTTTGAAATGAAACAATTTAAAAATAATTGAATTAAGTAAACAGATAAATGAATTAAATATATACTGCGGTCCGTTATTTAGATGTGCCATTTACGAAAAATCTGTCTTTGTATAATGATTTTGTAAACGGAGCTTCGGTACATTTTCTGTAGTAAAAGAACAATTGACAAATGCTTAGCAGGAACATGTGGCAACACGATGAATGACAACAACGTGCATTTCCTGACCATATATTGTTTATATTGGTTTCCGAGCCTGGGTTTTCCGTATAGATTGGTGTTGCATATTCAAAATATGTATTATGTTTTAATATATATATATATTGAAACTAATCAGTCACTTCAAAATACGCTTCGTATACTTGTAAAGGTTAAATGCCCCTTTCTTCTATCAGGGAGGTATCAATTGATGTATTATCAACATTTCTGTCTTATGTTTGTTAAATCAAATACAAGATGTTTTTGATTCGTGTACAAAAATGACTCGCCAGCTTCCACCTGTCCCTTCGTTTGTTATAAACGCTTGTCATGTGTTTTCTATATTAAAACAATAAACGCCATGTCATTGCGCTGATATGCTTACTCCCAGCATGCATACTGCTTATTATATAAAATGTCTGAACATGTATACAAACTAGCTTCCTTAATCAAAACGTGGAACTATAAATAAAACAAAACATCACGTTATACACACATTCTGTTATCAATGGGGTCATGCAATATCAGAATTTTGGATTGTATGAAATGAACGGGTTTTTTAGTGTGCTTGACAGTCCAAGGGTCTTCGTGCTACGTGTTAATACTTTCGTTTTTGTTAGGTATGTAATATGCTAAATCATGACAACACACTTATGTATGGTTGATCTATGTGTGAATATATAGAAATTGGAATCACTGATATCTTGAATAAACATCTAAGGAGATTTCTAATACTGTTTTTTCTCTCTCCATATTTAGGATACATAAAAATGCCAAAAAATCTTACCGTCTGAATAATTTAAAAACGACCCATTTGATTTATTATATATGTAGAAACTCTGCTCGTCTTTTCCCTGTTTAACCAGATAATATCTTGGAACAATTACATATTCTCATAATTTGCTGATACGATCGATGCTAAGAACCAAAGAAGATATCTGCTAACCCTTAACACTAGGTTGAGCGAGGTTTTTATTTTTGGACCTCGTCTTGTTAAATGCCCATTTTTTTTTTAGAAATTTCCACAAGCTTTAATTCAAGTCGCAGTAAGGTTTCTCAATTCGACACAATATAAACACTGTTTAAAATCTTGTTCATTGTAAATAAGTCGAACTTTGTAATCGTGAGCTTAATGACAAGGTTTTAGAAGATTTAAATATCAAATAGATTTTTTAAGTCTGTTTGTTAACAAATCTTCAAATATAGATACAAAAAATGAATTTGTGTACGCTCACTAGGCAAATTGTTCAATTTACAACACAGTATTGGAAATGAATTGCACGTGCATTTACCGTCAGAAAATAATACATGGTTTATCGTCCAATAATACATGGTTATTAACCAACGATTTTTTTTTAAAGAAAATGTTATCGTAGTTATATAATAAGGAAATGAATGACGCCCTCTGTCAAGGTATCGATAATTATTATAGAAAGTCTGATCGTATGCATATTATAAGGAAATGAACCCTCTGGCAGACGGTATTAAACAGACCCTTTTCACGTTTCAAATCGATAAATGACTATAAAAACTGAAGAATGAATTGTAACTTGTGTTTATTAAATTATATAAAAGATTACATCAAATGCATGTCTAACACATCAATATGTGATTTGAAGCTTGTTATCAGCATAAGCTTTGGTATGGCTAATCCTCAGCTCTAATAAGTTCCTGTTGTTATTTATTTCTATTACTGACAGTGTTATGGTAAATCTTCAGCTCTAATAAGTTCCTGCTGTTATTTATTTCTATTAATGACCTTGTTATGGTAAATCCTCAGCACTTTAGTTCCCGTTGTTGTTTATTTATTTTAATGGCTTTGTTATGGTAAATTCTCAGCTCTTTAGTTCCCGTTGTTGTTTATTTATTTTAATGGCTTTGGTATGGTTAATCCTCAGCTCTTATAAGTTCCTGTTGTTATTTATTTCTATTAATGACAGTGTTATGGTAAATCTTCAGCTCTAATAAGTTCCTGTTGTTATTTATTTCTATTTATGATAGTGTTAATGTAAATCCTCAGCACTTTAGTTTCTGATGTTGTCTATTTCCTATGTAATGACACGTGTAACTACAACAGGTGTGTATTGCGTTAATCGTTTTTCGAAGCAGGAAGCGATAGAGATAATCTTATCGACAATCCGTAGCTCCGGGTTTTTTCAACGGTTGTCTACGCCAGACCTACATGATTTAAAGTCTACTATCTGAAACATTCTTTATGATATGGGTCATAAACAAACAATAGTAACCAGGTAACAAAACATGACTGCGCTGAGTAACATGAGTTGATTGCGCCTTGGACGAATGATAACAGGATTCTGAACTCACATTGACTAAACGCTTATTGATATAAACTTATTATCGACAACGAAATATTTCCGAGCTAGCTCACGTGGATTTTCTCGGCGTTTTCTTTTAAGGAGTACATTTTTTCTCAAGGATTTCCCCACCATTGGGCTGTTGTTGGGGGGATCCTATCTGAGCTACAATAGGCACATCGTTTGATTTACTCTGTAATTTATAAAGCAGATAAACTGCGTCAGGGTCGTCTTTTTAACCGTATAAACCGTGATCAATACATCAATAAAGTATGTTGTAGCTAAGGAAATTCTACATGCCGTATAGTAGATTAAGTAAAGTAGACCTGTAATACTAAGAGGGCGAATCAAATGTACTTCAGACAACGAATGCATACACAACTTCTGTTGGTGAATACCTATAGCCAGTATTAAGTTAATTTCAATTAAATCGTTACTATTGAAATAAATTGACGATTATATATGCGGTGCAATTGGCAAAAATAATAATAATAATAATGTTTCTTAAGTGACATCAAGACAGTAATTTGAACTCAAAATCGATAATCTAAAAAGAGGATCAAAGGAAAGACTCAAGAAACGATACAAGAATAAGACCACGTGATCCGAAATTATAAGTCTTTTGCTTCATTGACTGCACCCACCATGTTAATCTATATCAAATCTAGGAAATGTCACGTCGTTATAACGAAAACAGTGTTAATCTATATCAAATCTAGGAAATGTCACGTCGTTATAACGAAAACAGGATGAGTGATAACGAACCAGCATATTTTCCTATAAGATCACGATGGCGATTGAACACTTGTTCATACTTTTCATCAACGTGCTTCTTTTGAAACCCTGTGTTGTAACCCTCTCCGTCGGCACTCGGCATTCATCACGGAAGTGATGATTTAAGGACCAAGCTGTTGAATACCGACTCAAATGTTACATGTAAACAATCTTGGTTTGAAAAGCGCGGATGTTACTATCAAAAAAGGGAGGGTGTCCATCGGAAGGTCGCAATCGTCCCGCTTATTACTGATGGTCATGCTATAAGTAAAGATCAAGGAAANTGGGGGTGTGACAACAAAACAAAATAAAGACACCGTAAAACGACACCATATACCTGTAGTACTACGTCTGGTATAGTGTATTCAAAATGATTCAAATGTTTGAAAATGATATAGAGTTATATACTTTGGGTGGCGCCACTCCAGATAACCATCTTATGGCAAGGAACCAATGAGGGTTTAAGGTGAGGCTCCGTAGACTTCCTTGTACAATATTAGCGCCAGTTAACGCCATACTCGATACATGTATATTATTCATAAATTATAGGTTTCTACTAGTATTAATCAGGAAAAAAAATATCATTCTAAGCGTAGTGTAATTTATTCTATTACCTATGTAATCAAGTTGTTACTGGCTCTGAAAGATCTACAGACATGATGTTAAATGTGTAGTACGCTATGATTTCCATCTCATTGTTTTGGTTGTCGCATGATTCTATCAGAGTACCAGTGTGTAACTGTGTCATCTAATGAGTCATCCTTGATTATGATTACCTGCTGGTCTTATACCCTGATTCAATGGAGGCCTCACGATCATGGCATCATTTGCGCCTTTTCTGATAAATGGGAAGAGTACATGAATTGTATTAAGGATATATTTCTTAATTAGAAATATTCTGAAGAGACCCGAAACACGCTAATATTTTTTTTTTAACATATTATTACTATATGTCTGTTGCCAATTTAGAAAACATCTTATTGGAGGAGCAGTACCAAGTCTCTGAAAGTCTACCTATGTTAACGACGTAAGTAGAGTAGGACGTCCTTGTACTAACCTGCTTACTTCGAAGTCACAGTAATCTGTAATAATTTCACTGAATATAAATCTGTCTGGTAAAATTAATGACAAATCCCCGTATTGTTTCACTCCAAGAAAGGAAATACTTAATTTCGAAGTACGATTTGAAATATTTTTCTGGCAGTTTTAGTAGCGCTATGTTAGGTAACAGCAATAGGCATTCTCTTTATTAAAACAACTTAATACTTCACAGGATATAGTTTTACTATATACGGGTGGGGTTAAACATTACAACGCTGAACCACTATGGGTTAACTGGATACCATAAATCTTCTGTTTGTCTGCAATTATGTTAACTACTGATATAGTTGTGTAGATCTGTAACTCCGTTCAACTAAGTGGAAAAAGGTGTCAAAACATATTGTCATCAAAATATGGATTTCCTTAAAATACTGCAACATTTCAAATACTAAAATCAGACCGTTTCCAACAGTATTGTTTTGTTTTGTTTCGCGCAATTTATTCGGCCATATTCAATTAACACGCAAGAAACGCCTATGTTTTCGTTTGAACATTTATTGTGCTAAAATGTACAGGCTATATGGTACGTTACTATTAAAACGAATCAAAAATGAAAAACAATGACATATTTCTACAGTTTCTATAGAACTGGCCTGATTTAGTTCTTTTTATAGAACTTGCCTGATTTAGTTCTTTTTAATAAAAATGATATAATCTTTATGTAGCAGTTCGACTAAGCAACTATACAGACGAGATTACAAAAATACATACGAATAATACAAAACTTGATTATTACCCTACTTTATCATACAAACAAGCGAATTTATGACAATGCCAAAAATGAAATAGCACACAATATTATATGCAGGATAAAGCTATAAAATAAAAAGTGAGTGTGAACTTCCTTTAAGATTTTCTTACTCTATTCATCGGTAAACCTCGGCGAGAAGTAGGTTAACTAAACTGAAGATTGTAAATGTCAGTTCACAACTTTAAAATTCCTAATATTGAACTATCTGGCTTAGCCCATCATCCGGGTAAATGACAATCACATCTATGTCATGCTCCTCATTATTTGATTTTCTTTTTCTGATATAATTTTGAGGAAATTCCCTCCAGGATGAAAGTCAAAGCCCGAAAGTTTGGAACAAGTACCTGATTATAATCTGTTATTTTACATGTAGGAACATTGTGGAACATACAATATATATATTGTTCTTTCAACGCATCAACATATATTTTTCTTAATCTGCAGGAATATAATATACATCGTATATATTATATAATATAGGGTTAAAATAAGTTCGATACATATATTTTATAAAATATATTTCCTGAACTGAACATCTTCTTTCGCGACTTTCACTGTATCGTAATCATTGTCACCTAGGACGGTAACCTTACTTCCCTTCTGTAGACATCCATACTCAGCATTGACACTAGTATGATCATAACAATCCTCTGAAGCGTCCTCTCGACCCCGTCCAGTCTGGAAGGTGTCGTACGTTTCTCCATTACTATTGCCATTACCTCGAGTGTGATCGTAAATGTCGTCTACTTGCCCCTTACGGTTGCCTCTTTTTTCTAGGTACCCATAGTCTTCTCCTACATGAGTATGATCGTAGTAGTCGGCTGAGCATTCCTCCCGACTTCCTCCGGTCTGGAATGAGTCGTACGTATCGCCATTGACGTGTACGACGACTCGGGAATGCTCGTATATATCAGCGTTCTCCGGGGATACGTCGTTTCCTATACCGTTCTGATTCAAACGTCCATACATGTTATCTCCTGCTTCTGAAGTATGGTCATACACGGCGTTATTGGGGTCTATTCTGCCTTTGTTTAGTGCATCGTAGTCTACGGTATCTACTACACGGTTTAGTTGCCCACCTCCTTGATGTTCAATGATACAGTTTACATACTGGTTTTGATGTTGTTTACTTGTAGACAAACTATTTAACTCATGTGAAGGTTGTGACCGAGCATCTGCTTTTCGTCTACGTTTTTTCATAAGGATAACTTTGATAACCACACCAAAAATAACAAGCACAACGAACGTCCCCACTCCACCTAAGACAGGCCCTAGGATATTTGTCTGGTCGGTTTTCATGGATTTACTCGATGACTGTGGTGACTTTGTTGATGTTAATCCATCTATATTAGTAGTACTGTCGATCTTGTTTAACATGGTGGTTATATTAGATGGAGTATCAGTATCAAGTGGGGTAGTTGTATCAGGTTGGGTATTAGTATCAGGTAGGGTATAGGTATCAGGTGGGGTATCGGTATCATCGTCTATTGTAGATTGATGATTTATTACTAAGTCATTTGTAGTAGGTTCAAGCATTTTGTGTGTGGTAAGACGTTCATACCCGCGCGTTGTAGGAATAACCGTTGACAGTGGTGTGGTATGTGGAGTTGTCGATATCCTAGATCCTCGAATACATATCCCAGTCTGCTTAGAAGAACACGGCAGCGTTATAAGTGTGAGCCTTCTACTTGTGTTGACTTTATGAGTAGCAACGCAGTTTTCTTGATTGCCGACGACTGACGATGAAGTTCCCCAAAAGAACACCTCACTCATAACATGACCATTCCAAAAGTAATCGCACTGGACATGATCTTTTCTACAAATCACATGCCAAGTCGTAATAAATTGTGAAAATGAATAATGCGCTTTTAACGTGCAATTTCTGTTTTCGTTTTGCCACGAACCAGCCATTAAATTATTTCTGCTATTCGACCAGAGAGATCTTTTGTAATGACACATACATTTTGACGACGCTGTTTCGGATTGTCCACAAAACAGTGGTTCATTGTTGCCGCAACGTGACGCAACACAGCTAGAAGTATGAAGATAAACATTGCTAATACAATAACAATGGTTCCTATGAAGGAGAATTTCACTTGATCCACAGAAATAGATACACTCTGGTATCCTATCGTGTGTTACTACTAAACCGGAGGTCCCAATAATTACATTTCCTGTTACACACCCTAAAAACAGTAGTGTTCCCTGGGGTTCCACGTGGGCTGATATCCATCCTGTTCCTGTTAAATCGTTTATGTTGTCCAGAAATACCTTATTTTTCAACATATTCCCACTGCGTCTGGTACCCAGTAGAGAACATTTCTTATTTATATTCGTCCAGGTATCCTTATATCCGTTTGTCTGTTCTAATGTAACATGCCTCTGAGCGGTGCTCATGTCCACAAGAATGATTCCAAAGAGTAAAATCAACAAAGATCTGTTACACATTTTGATTTTGGTATATGTAAGGTGTTAACTGTTCGCACGTTTACTTTTTGAGAATGTTTGTTATTGAACTTCCTGGTGACTCGTATCGGTATCAGGTTTATAAATGCTCCGACTGAGTAGATACGATTGTCAATGATAACTAGACTAGGTATTGTTGTAATTGAATGATAGCATACTGTAAATATAGCGTTATCGTATGGGTGAAGTGACCTTTTTGTCACTGATATAATTATCAGTTGATATAGGTAAAATGCGTGATGGAGAAGTTTATTTACGGAAAAGTTTCAACTTCCTGTAGAAATATCTGTTTTTATGTCCAAAGTTTTAACTGTATTTATCACAAATAGCTGTCAAACATCTGCAACACCTTCCAACTACGTAGGATCATGAATAAATTTCAGATGTTTTACACCTTCTCGACTGCCGCAGAGAGATATGAAAGGAACAATAAAAAGGGTGACAAATTATTCACAAGCGATAATCTCGTTTTAGTTCATTTGACATCTACCGTTACAATTAACATAGTTTACGAACGGGTATTGTTCAGACCAATATTTCCGAACTTTTTGAATTCGTTCGAAACGTTTGCACATTTTAAATATTAGGTTACCACACACTGGACTACATAGGGGGAAATGTGTCCACTTGTATAAAGGGGAGAGAGGAGGAAAACTGAGTACTGGCACAGAAAACCCGATTTAAAATTATATTGTTTTTTTAATTAAGTTTAATGAGAAGGCTGATGACATTAATTGAAAATAAAAAACTGAAAAACTTATGACGAGTGACCACCTGCATATCCTTTGACTTATCTGTCGAACTCATTGCAAATTCTGTTTATAATAGGATTCCTGTCGTCTGGAGATATGACATTTTGCAGGCTTCGCAAAGCAACCAAGTTCTTGTAGTTGTCATTGACAGCGTGTTGTTGCCTTTTTTGTCTCCCGAGTTCGTCATCCCAAGATAAAATATCCCTCCACGCGTGCATTAGAGCACTGACTGTCGCACACACAACATGGCACATGTGTCCTACGATCGATGTGTAGACAAAGACCTGGCAAACATTATTCCAATAAATTATTTCAGATACGATAACTTAAAATATATCAGTGTAATTACCCTAATATATCAATTTGTTAAAGGGTATTGTCTAACTTTGCAAGAGCTTTATTTTCGTACATTTTACACCTAGACAGGGATAAAGATAACAGTGAAAAGAATTCATTGTACACTACCAGATATTTATATTATCAATATTCAGTTTAAACCATTCAAAAACGTTTTCTTTTCAATATTCAGACAGTCATCCACATTTCGTTTTCTAAGTTTTGTACCGCGTAAGCACTGTGCCACGGTCATTCCTATAGGGAATCTCTATATGCTGTTATATTTGTCTTATCACACTTTGTTATTTCCTTTTCAAGATTTAGGGGCGTTATACGAGTTTATTTATTTAAAAATGATTTTATTTATTTTCTTTCTTTAATTATTTTGTTTCAAAACAGATCTTCGGTCTGAATTTGACCAGCGATGATATTTGGTAAGTTAAAGACCGTTGGGATAGGATTTACATCCGATTACAAAATAGGATAAAAAAGAAATAGTAGAAGAAGCGTAAACAAAACAATGAATCTTATTCTAAATCGTTGATTAAGTGGAAATGATCTTATAAGAAATGTATACACGGAAATCTTTAAACCAAGGAGAACAAGACCATGTATTTCGTGAGGGTGAGCGTATTTTGCTTCAACAACGACATCCACCATGTAAAACTGGGTCAAATCTAAGAAATGTTATATGCTCAAAGTAAGAATCAAGGTATTTTTAATAAAACCATAAGGCTGAATGATGAGCATGATGAAAATTCGTTCATCGACAGATTGCTTCATAATGGAATAATGTATATATGATTTATATACCAATGATATGACAATATAAAAATAATCATTCTCATTAATCATTATGTGGATCAATGTCACCGATTTGTCATAAGACCATAAGGCGATTTCATACATTTTTAATATTGAAACTTTAATTACATCCATTATGCCGTTAGAAGTACCAATGACAGGTATTAATCAAATAACGATGAAAGGAAAAAATGGCTTTTGAGATCAACTTCTTATTTATGATTTTGAAATCAAATTGTACAATCTCGATATTTTGACGCATATACTGACAAATAAGAAGCAAATACTATAATTGTTTTGACACTTAATAATTTTATCAATCTTCAAGAAGAAAGCGCTTTGCCAGTGGAAGAAAAATCAATACAAAAGAAAAGATTATATGGAATAGTTAGAACTAAATATAAAATGTACATGTGAAAATGTTACCGTGGTCAACCTTTCCCAAAATGGTCAAACTTTTGCTATCAGCTTGTTTGATACATTTATTTACAAAGTGTTGTTGCCCTTACTATCGTGGATGAATTGAAGCAATACACAGCGATAGTTGTATGTTTTACATATATACACTCGAACACCGAATACGGTTAATGATTTATATAACGACAGCTATATTTTTCATGATATTAAAGTGAAGACTGTACATACAGTTTATATACATATAAAGGAAAAGGTTACAATATTGTCTTTTTGATTGAATCGTTTAAAATATCTTTTGTTCATCTGTTCCCTTTCGCCACTTTCACTGTATCGTAATCATTGTCACCTAGGTCGGTAACCTTACTTCCCTTCTGTAGACATCCGTACTCAGCATTGACACTGGTATGATCATAACAATCCTCTGAAGCGTCCTCGCGACCCCGTCCAGTCTGGAAGGTGTCGTACGTTTCTCCATTACTATTGCCATTACCTCGAGTGTGATCGTAAATGTCGTCTACTTGCCCCTTGTGGTTACCTCCTTTTTCTAGGTACCCATAGTCTTCTCCTACGTGAGTATGATCATAGTAGTCGGCTGAACAGTCCTCCCGACTTACTTCGGTCTGGAATGAGTCGTACGTATTGCCATTGACGTGTACGACGGTTCGGGAATGGTTGTATATATCAGCGTTCTCCGGGTACACGGTTCCTCTACCACCGTGATCCAAACGTCCATACATGTTATCTCCAGTTTCTGAAGTATCGCCACACAAGTCATACACGGCGTTCTCGGACTGGGTCCTGTTGTTTTTAAGTGTATTGTAGGCTCCGGTATCTACGGCATGGATTTGTTCCCGACCTCCTCGATGTTCAGTGACACAGTTGATATACTGGTTTTGTTGTTGTTTAATTGTAGAGAAAATATTAAATTCATAAGAAGGTTTTGATCTAGTGTCTGCTTTATGTCTACGTTTTTTTACAAGAACACCTACGATAACCACACCAACCACGACAAGTACTACAAATGACCCCACTACACCTATAATAGGTCCTAGGATATTTGTTTGCTGGTCGTCTACGCTAGATTCACTAAGCGACTGTAATGTCGTCACTATATTTGTTTTCTGGTCGTGTTTCACGGATTCACTTGACGACTGAAATGACCTCCGTGATGTTAAATCGTCCGTGTTAGTTGTCCTTGCCGTTGACTGTGGAGTAGTCTGTGGTGTAGTCTGTGGAGTTGTCGATATCCTAGTTCCTTTGATACATATTCCAGTCTGTTTAGAAGAACACGGCAGCGTTATAAGTGTCAGTCTTTTAGTTGGGTTGACTTTACTAATAGCAACGCAATAGTCTTGATTACCGATGGCTGACGATAAGATTCCCCAATAGAACAGCTCTCTCATAACATATCCATTCCAATGAAACGTACATCCCTCATCGCAAGATATCAGCCATTGGTATTGGGGTTGTTTATATACTACACAATTGGTTACATTCAGGCATAAATCTGCCATCACGGTACTCTTGGCATTTATACTGACATTGTTGTATCGACACATACATTTTTTGGTCGTCTGTTTTTCGGATTTTCCACAAAACAGTGGTTCATTGTTGCCGCATCGCGACGCAAAACAAAGAGAACGATGACCCTTAAAAATAACATTGCTAGTGCAATAACAAAAGTTTCGATGAAGAACAATCTTACTTGATCTACAGAAGTAGATACACTGTGGTATCCTATCGTGTGTTACTTCTAAACTTGGAGTACTAGCACGTACAGTTCCATACTCACATCCTAAAAACTGCAGCGTCCCCTGGCGTTCTACGTGAGCTGATATCCACCCTGTTCCCGTGATGTCGTTTATGTTTTCCACAATTATTCTATTCTCCCACTTATTCTCCATACGTCCTGCTCCCAGCAGAGAACATGTCGAACTCATATTCTTCCATATATCCTTATATCCATTTGTCTGTTCTATTTTAACATGCTCCTGAGCAGAGTTCATGTCCACAAGAATAATTCCAATGTGTAAAATCAACAAAGATCTGTAACACATTTTTAACAGGCTATACGTAAGCTGTTTACTGTTCGCAAGTATACTTGTTGATAAAGTTTGTCATCGAACTTCCGGGATACTCGTATAGACTCAGTATTGTTGAAGCCGAATGATAACATGCCATAAACAAAACGTTATCGTATAGGGTTTAGTGACCTTTCTGTTCACCCATGGTTAAAGCTATCGATTTAGTTACAGGGCAATGTGCCTTCTTCATACGTAAACAAAGTGTTTCATAAATGTTGAAGGAGTTGATTTTCATTACCAGAATACCTAAATTAATTATTTTTCGAAGGGAATATGCAAAACTATTACAGTGCGGTATCCTTGTCTTTGTTTTTTGTCTAAAATCTACTGATACTGAAATTGAAAGTATTGGATATATTTTTGCAAACCCGTTCTTTTAGGTGAGAAGGGTATCGACATTTGTGTGGAGGAGATATACGTTGAAAAGGTTTATAAGTGATGCATAACCCATTTTTCTTTTCGAAAAATATATCGTCACCATACGGATTTCGTGGGGTTTTCACTGATCTTACGCCAGCCCCGTGTTAGTTTGGGTTCCTATTGACTGAAAAATAGCTTTGTCTTTTGTCTAAAGTTTCAACTGTATTTCATAAATCTACTGTTACTGAAATTAATCAGCTATTTCTCATTGCTGTCCTTTACAGTATATTACTGCATTTTATCTATTACCTGGTATAAACATGCCCCATCACACGTACGATTGAGCAGCGCCTCTTGGACAGAATGTATGGAGAGTGTGTGCAACAATCGCTACGTAGACGACAATCTAGCCTACAGCATTCTGATATGGTTTTCACATAAATATCAGTGTAATGATACAGACATATAATGCCATTGAGGGAAATATGTCTACTTTCTCGACAACCAGTTTTTTGTAAATGTTACTTTTAGTATTACTTAACTTTTTCTTTGTATCCTTATTTTAAACTACAAGAAATGTATATGATCACTGAATTCAAACCACTTAAACATTTACTGTATTTAACATTAGAAACTCGTCGTGTATTTCTCAGTTTGCATGAAAAAGCATGTACCACAACCAGAAAGTGTTTATATGTGACGTTTCGATGAACTCTTTATAGGTACCTTTAAAATCTCCAAAACGAATAACTACAAGAAGTCGAATAGGAGTTCGAACCCTTGGTTTGCTGGTGATTGTAGACAAGCTAGAACGTTGTGTCGACGTTGTAAAGGGCAATACCGACGTCATTAAAATGATTATTTTTAAAGGAAATACAAAGAGTCAGAAAAAGCATATAAATGTACAATGGATAAAAGAATTAAGCGTTTCAGAAAGGATCTTAGACGTAAAATGAAAGAAATGAGAAGTAATAATCCTAGAGATTATTGGAAACTTTTAAAATCTTCTGGAGACAGAAAACAAGAAAAATGATATATCAACTGATCTGCTTGTTGATTATTTTAAAGATTTTACTGCTGACGTTGGTGATACAAATGTACCCCTTATAACCATATTGATGTAAATCTGATAAAGGCTAATGCTGACGTTGGTGATATACCCCTAATAACCATATTGATGTACATTTGATAAATGTTAATGATGTTTTAAATTGGGAGATATCAAGAGAGGAGGTTGAACTTGCTATACATTTATTTAAAATAACAAGGCCTGTTCAGAGGATCACATAGGGAACGAATACATAAAACACTCTGCTTTTAAAATGATAGATGTATATGTTAAATTGTTCAATGTGGCTTTTAGCAATGGAAAACTTCCGGAGAGCTGGGTAAGGGGCTCTATTGTTCAAATTTTTAAGAATAAAGGGTCGTCTAAAGACCCAAACATGTATAGACCCATCACTATTGTTAGCTGCTTTGGTAATTATTTACTAGTATTTTGAACGAAAGACTCCAGAAGTACTCGGATGAGTGCAATTTGATATGTGAAATCCAAGCTGGATTTCGGAAGAATTACCCAACTATTGATCATATTTTTGAATTGTTCTCATTAATTAATCTTACTAATATGACGGAAAAAAACCTTCACTGCATTTTCATTGATTTCGAAAAAACATTCGATAATTTGGAGGAATGGACTGTGGAACAAAATGTTATTTAACCAAATTAATGGCAAAATGTACGCTATCATATACAATATGTACATGTACCAAGGCATTAAGTCTAAGATAACTTTTAATGGTCACAGTTCTACTTTTCCCCCATGTGATAACGGTTTGAGACAAGGGGAACATTTATCTCCCTTTCTATTCAGTTTATACTTGAACGACCTTGAAGATGGTATGACTCGTAATAATGTTAAGGGTTTACAGTGCCTAAGTAGTAAATTAGAAGAAGAATTTCATATCTACATCAAACTTTTTATATTATTGTATGCAGACGATACGACTCTAATTATTCGAGAGAAGTACAACTTCTTATATGGTTTATAGAGAACTTGGTACTTGTCCATTATCTATTTCAGTGAAATCCAGAATGATAACGTATTGGTCACAAATGCTTAATTCCAGAGAATGTAAATTAAATGTTATTATGTATAATTTGCTATGTCATAATCAAATTTATGGTAATAATGCAGTCCAATATTTAAGTTATATGCAACAAATATTACATGATTGTGGATTAACTTACATTGGGAATGCACATTTCTTAGAAGAATTGAATACTTCCTGGTTAAAATTAAATGTTCAACAAATTCTCTATAACTGGTTAGTTTGTTCACAATTGGGAGAATGATGTATTTAATTCATCGAAAACAATATGTTATAGAATTTGTAAAGAACAATGCAAGTTTGAAGATTATTTAGATCTTTTAACTGATAGCGAAATACATGTTTTGTGCAAATTTAGAACAACGAATCACAAATTTGTCATTGAGACCGGAAGATGGAATAGCATTGACCGTCAAAATAGAATTTGCACATATTGTAACAGCCAGCAAATTGGAGATGAATTTCACTACCTATTGCAATGTCGATCACTAAATGAATTCAGAAAAAAACATATTTAGAGAAGTATTATTATATAAGACCTAACACATTTAAGGTTTAACGAGCTGATGAATTCCAAACATGTACGTACCTTGAAAAAACTATGTGCATTTATAAGAATAATCTTTAATAATATATACCCTCCATGATAAGAATTATTTGAATAATATTGATTAGGTAGTGCTTGTGTGACTTACCTTATGAACAACAATATTGTAAATGATCTTGTAAATATGTTTCTCTATACTTTGTATTGTAAAGAGAATAAACTGAATTGAATTGAATTGCTACCTTCATATTTTACACCTTTGTGTACATACGCTTCACTGGTCATTTGTCTGATGAAGGTGACAGAGTACATACCGTACTAGTCATCGAAACGTCACATATAAACACTGTTTGGTTGTGTTACATGGATCTGACTTGCCGTAATGTAGACTAATAAAGAGACAATTCTGATTCTTATGTCTAATGTGGATATAATTAAAGAGCACTATCATGCATATTGCAGTTTCTTGAAAAAAAAATTCGAATTTGGGAAACTATTTTGCACTATTTTGTATAAATATGAGTCCATTCTACCTGTAAAAATTGAGCTCAACGAATGTGTCATTCTACCAACCAGATACATATATAGACAACATGCACGTTTCTGCGCGGGTGATGGTTGCCTATCTTGTTTATTCTTCTTAAGTATCTTAAATTTCCGAAGACAACAGGTCTTGGAGATTGCCTGTCAAAATGTTAAACTCGACGTACTACAGATATGTTTACATGATATCCAAGCACCAGCATAAAGTAAGCTTTCCTTCCGTGTTAATAACGTTGTTTCCGGGTATATTATTTTTATTCACTCTCCTGATTAAAATTCTTGTATATGCAAATATGACATCGCTATATTGCTATGCGCACGTGTATTATATATGTACACAGCCTGTTCAACACTCCAGCTCGAAATCCTCGACATAAAGTGTTAATTACGCGCCCAGTTTATAACTTCACAAGCACATGTTCATTACACTACTATCTTTGTAACTAGAGTTTTCACCCGACCATACTGTTTAAATTGCTGTGCGTGTTCCTGTCAATATCATGCCCATTTTATCGGATGAGTACATTATACAATAAAAAGCACGAATTCCTTTGTTATTTATTTCCATATGAAACTGCTACTGAATTTGTTTTGAAAGTATGTCGTTGATTCAAAACATTAATACCTTATTGGCGCAACATATGTCGTTGATAAAATCAAGCTAAACTCTGACAAGGATGAAGTCGTAAAGCACTATGACCCGATAAATGAATAAAAATACTTTCTTTTCTTCGGCTCCCAGCTAAACGTGATGCTCATAAAGAGCATGAAACTTCTAAGCAACATGTAATTAGAAAATAACGGACTCGATTTCGAATAAAGTCACAGCAACAATTTAAAGATAGAAAAATATAAAACAATAATCAATTATCCGCATGTAAGAAAAAGGTCCGGGTTAGCTTAGAAATCGATCACAACTCTAGTGACGCAACTGTAGTGGTTGTAGGGAAATGTGACACATGTTTCTTCTGTTTTCAATCTGGTTTCATATTCCTAAAACTTAAACTTAACTTAAATACTAAAAATGAAAGCTAAGTTATTGAAATAAAAAAACCTTTGTCAGAAGTATGAAAATGACAGACGTTGGGTTGGGTTACTTTATAGTGGAAAAGGGTAAGACGGTAACTTAAATCCGTGATGCAGCAACGTTATGGTTGCTTAAAATGCAAGGTCAATGCCTGTTGTCCAATTCTTTTGACAATCTTCTTTGTCAATAATGTTTATCGAAATTGAAGGTCAATGTAGTTTATAATACAAAACAATAATTGTCCCTTAACAAAACAAAAAGATATCAGCACACATTGACAACTGAGCCAATGACTTATCTAATAAATAATTATTTAAAAAATAGATTTTTGATATATCGACAATAACAAATTTGCTGGTAATATGGATACGTCAACTGACAGTATGACTAATGAGTCTTTTATAATTATTTTGTTTCTAGTTCCTTTTTAAAGATAAGTCAGTTTGTGATTTGTTAAGCTGAAATGAATATCTGAGTCTTCAACTTCAGACTTCAACTTCAGACTGACCGTTTCAATGACAATTTAAAACTTTTTTTCTTAACTTTCTGAATAAAACGCCACATGTCAACGGTACGACGCAGCAATGAATTAAGTAAACAAATATTTTGTTCTTGTTAATAAATAAAACAAAACATTGTCCCCAGTTGTAAAAATATCAAGTAGTTAAAACGTAGTTAAACATAACTGGATGTGTAATTTGGGTTTGTAATATTCAGAGGAGACGAGTAACGTAAAAAGTACACCTCTTTTAATTTCTTAATCAAAAAGTGTGAAATATGGTATAAAGAAATGCATTAAGGAAGCAAAAGTAGGCATATCAGAACACAAACAAATGTTCAAAAGACCAAGATTTATTAACTTTGATTATAACACACAATTTAGAAACGTTTTTGCCCTACAAGCATTTGACACAGCATATCCATGCTTAACATGTTAATGATGCTTGATATCGGTTCCAATTGATCCAAATATCTTTGGAAGATCATTTTTGTATATTTAAAAATTAGAAGTAACAATGAGGGGAACTCATCGCATTACGATGAAAGGAAAGCTGGCGTTTGGGAACCATTTGATACATAACTCGCCAATCCTGATACTTTTAACGCATATACTGATACATGTATACTGAACAAAAAAAGAAACGCACAATTAAATTATGCAATCAATAGCCTATGATATTTTGGGGTTTTTGTACAAAATTTTATATCAATATGAAGGGACAAGTCTACTCTTTACAATACTGTAGAAGAAAAGTCTGTGTGACGTCACTCGTGTCATCAGTAGTTACTCAAAGTGGGATACCCACGAAAAACAAAATGACACTTCAGTACCTGGTATGGGCACCTTTTGCACGAATCCCTGCACGAATTCTCCTATGCATTGAATTCATGAGAACATNGGGCTATATTGGGGCCATTCCAGAGGCTGAACGTTGTTTGCCGTGACAAAACACGACAGACTCTGGCAACATGCGGTCGAGCATTGACTTGCTGGAAAATTAGGTTATGACGTCTGAGAAGTGGAAGGACATGTGGTTGGAGTATCTGGTCTCTGTATCGAACGGCATTGAGGTTTTGATCCAGGACCACTAAGGGGGATTTTACTCCAAACCATTACAGAAGCCCCACCGAATCTATCGCGTTCAACCACGCATGCGTCGGCGAAACGCTCACCGCGTCTGCGATATACCCTTTTTCTTACGTCTGAGCGATACAGACAGAATCTAGACACGTCGGTGAACATCACACGCCTCCATCGACGCATCCCAAACCTATTCGGGCCATGTCTGCGCATCCAGTCCAGACGAACTTGCCGCCTCCGTGGTATCAGAGGTGGCCCGACATAAGGTCGGCGCGCAATGATTCTCTCGGCACGCAAGCGGTTCCTGGCAGTTTGAGGACTAATGGGTCTGCCATGAGTACCTAAGGTATGCGACGCAGTCTCTACAGCATTCTTGAATCTGTTGCGCAAGTGCGACAGTCGAATCGCCCTGTCTTGTCGTGCGGTCATTTCAAGCGGACGACCGCTCCTGGGACGATCGGAAACTAACGCAGTAGCACGGAAACGTGTACAGAGATGGTTAATTGTACACGGGCCAACACCAAACTGCCGTGCGACAGCAGTTTGGCTATGACCATCCATCAACATCGCAATTGCTCTACCCCTCTGAATTTGCGTTACGCGTGGCATTTCAGTCAATGGCGAAATCAAAATGCCAACGTGGAAAATGAATGTAGCTGAACTTAGAGTATCCGTTGAGATTATTTGCTTGAAAAACTCTGGCTTGGCTTGATCACGCCGCGTGATTTGGACTAAGGAAGCTCACAAAGTCACACAATGACATCGTCACGCTTGGCTGATTTTAGGGTAGATTGTTGAGAAGGCAGATCGTTCTTGATGTAATACCTGACCAAATATTCCATTATTTCCTTACAGATAAGGTGTACTGCAGAGCGGGAACTTTGTGCGTTTCTTGTTTTGTTAAACTGGAAAAAGAGTAGTATGTTCTCACTGGCGATCGGGGAATTTCGCTCAAGCTCGACGCTTGATGGCGACCGTAATCCTATGTACAATTAAATTCTGCCAAACTACTCTCCCATTTTTTAATGTGTTCGCCCTCGAACACCAAAACAACCATGGTTCGTACTCCCTGTTAACACAGGGAGGTCCACGGACATCATTTGCAACAGGAAAGAGAGTGATGTGCTTTCACCAGGGATCGAAACCGCCACCCCAACTTCGCAGTCCGCCACTTTACCGATTGCGTTAAAGAGAAATCCCCTCTAGCTCGAAGTAAGAGGGCGAACATAATACTGTGTATATATGAAATCTGCCACAGAAGCATATCATAAGTAATGTAATGGCATTTGACTTAAAATACACCAAGCTATTGATTACCCTTATTCATTTACAGACTTTGATGTATCATTCTTTTATCAACAAGCGATTCATGTCAATAGAAGCATAGAAATATAAAACGCTTCGCTTTGCTTGTATTCGTTGTGCAACCGTGGAAGTACACGGCGACAATTGCATACAATATAGATATTTACCGTTACAACGCATACTGTTCATTGTAGTATACAACGAGGGTTATAGCTTAACGATACAAAAAAAACAACGACCTCCTTTTAGTATATTTACAAATACTACTTGTAAATCAGAAGGATATTATTAACATTATAATTTCGGTTTCAAGTAGTTTATTATCTGTTTTGGAACATATTTAGTCAGTCATCTATTCATCTTTTTCCTTTCACCACATTCATCGTATCTTATGTAAATACCCATTCCCAGCACTGACACCAGTATGAACATAACAATCCTCTGAAGTGTCCTCTCGACATCGTCCTGTCTGGAAGGAGTCATACGTTTCTCCATTACTTTGGCCTTGTCCTCGGGGGTGATCGTAAATTTCGTCTCCTTGTCCCTTAGGATTGCCTTCTTTTTGTAGATACCCATAGTCTTCTCCAACATGAGTATGATTATAGTAGTCATCTGAACAGTCCTCCAGACTAATCCCGGTCTGGAATGAGTCGTACGTGTCGCCATTGAGCTGTACGACGGCTCGGAAATGGTCGTATATATCAGCGTTCTCCGGGGACACGGTTCCTCTACCATTCTGATTCAAACGTCCTTACATGTTATCTCCAGCTTCTGAAGTATGGTCATACCAGTCAAACAATACGTTCTTGGAATCTGTCCTGCCGTTTTTAAGTGAACCGTATTATCCGGTATCTAAAGCATGGCTTTGTTCCCGACCTCCTCGATGTTCAGTGACACAGTTGATATACTGGTTTTGCTTCCGTTTTCTCGTAGACAAATGGTTTAACTCACGAGGAGGTTGGGCTCTAGCATTTGATTTACGTCTACGTTTTCTTAAACGAACAACTATGACAATCACACCAACTATAACAAGCACCACAAATGTCCCCACCCCACCTAAGATTGGCTCCAAGATGTTTGTTGTTCGGTCGTCATTTTTAGCTTCGCTCTTCGACTGCAATATCGTTACTTCATCTAAGATAGGCCAATGTATATTTGTTGTCTGGTCGCGTTTTAAGGGTTCGCTTAACGACTCTAATGGTTTCACTGATGTAAATATGCCTTTGATAACAGTATAGTCAGTCCTGTTTAACATGGTAGTTGAAGCAAGTAGGGTATCATTATTAACGTCATTTGTAGAACGATGAAAGTCATATGTAGGCCTAGTTTGTTGTGGAATTTTGTGTGAGGTCAGGTCGGAGGTAAGTATTTCATACCCATAACGTTAAGGGTGATATAGCCTGTGGAATTGTCGAAATCCTAGTTCCTTTGATGCATATCCCAGTTTGTTTGACAGAACACGTCAGCGTTATAAGAGTGAGTCATGTGATGACTTTACGGGTAGCAACGCAGTAGTCTTGATTGCTGTTAGTCGATGATGAGGTTCCCAAATAGAATGCTTCCCTTTTGATATAACCATTGCGTTTTCTGACATATCACGTGCCATCGGTAATCGCTTCGATGACGTAGTTTGCAATTTGTTTCTTCATCGTGTTGACACGAACCTGTCATCACCTTATTCTCGATGTTCCTCGAAGTAAACCGGTAATGGCACATACATTTTTCTGATTGTCCTTCAGATTTTCCACAGAAAAGTAACTCGTTATTACCGCATTGTGATGCCGAACACCTTGGCGTGATAGCAGTAACACTAATTTTTTTTTTTTTTTATTTTTTTTATTCAGTTTTTCTTTTTTATAAACAACACATTTACACACAAAGCAACAAGCATACATTACATTGATTACAATTCCCTTCACAACGGACACCTCTTTACAAGAGACTAATTATATACTGTACACATAGTACACATATACACATACACACTCACAGGGGGGGGGGATTGCAAACTTTTCTTTATAGTATAATGATAATTGTTCACATTATTTTATAAGAGAAGCCATTTTTCTACTTTATTAAGCAAGACTATATTATTTTTGCAGTTTTTATGCTTAATTATCAATATCTTATGAGATTTAAGTTCAAAAAGAATGTGATTCTTTAAACTTGTTATATTGAGTTCTATTTCTAGGCATTTCATTTTAAAAATGTATTGTTTAATCAATAATAGGATAAGATTATCCACTATCAAATCAGCATCCTTTGAACTGAATTGTCCAAATATAAATTCCTGTTTGTCAAAATTCAAATCAATATTACTGGTTGCAAGCAATTGTTTTAGTTCTCTCAAAATTTCACATACTTTACCACAATCCCAAAATAGATGTTCAATTGTTTCTGGAAATCTTTTACAAAAAGTACAAGTTGAATTTTGTTTTATTCCCATTTTTTGTAGGAGTGTGTTTGTAGTTAAGATTCTATGGTTAATTCGGTATTGAAGCCATCTTAATTTAGTACTTTCAGTAGTTTTAAAAGGACATGCATAAATCTTTATCCATAATTTGTCCTGAATGTTAAAAACCGTAGACCATTTCCTTTGTGACGTGGGTTTTGTATCATTTCGGCATAAAACAGCATAAATATCCTGTGCCCCTTTAGTCCTCCTTAATATAATATTAAGATTTAAAGGTATATTAGGTAAACAAATACTCTTTTCTAAAGCAAAGATTTCTTGTTTACTATTTATAAACTGTTTTATAGCACTAATTATACTATGAAAAGTTAAAAAATTGGACCTTATATCATATCTATGTTGAAATTCTACAAAATTATAAAAAGAACCATCTTCTTTAATTACATCATATATAAAAAGCACTCCTTTTCTATACCACTCTTTACAGAAAACAGTCTTATTGTTTGTTTGGATATTGTGATTATACCACAAAGGATTTTCACATATTTTTTCACTATATAAATTGGACGACACTATTGTTTGATACCATGCTTCTAAAACGTGTTTCCAAAATTTATTTTTACATTCTTCACATGTAATTTTTAATTTATGAATTCCACAATTAGCTAAAGAGAACTTATCCATGTAGTTTTCAGGAATTAA
Source organism: Mizuhopecten yessoensis (assembly GCF_002113885.1). Lineage (NCBI taxonomy): Eukaryota > Metazoa > Mollusca > Bivalvia > Pectinida > Pectinidae > Mizuhopecten > Mizuhopecten yessoensis. The sequence continues at coordinate 72,997 of NW_018480017.1, read as the reverse complement.
AGTCCAACTAGCATCTTCTTTATAGATCCTCCGTACCCACGTTGCCTTTAGTGCTGTTATGAAAGATTTTAAATGAATCATTTTCAAACCACCATGTTCGTATGACTTAATTATAACATCACGTTTAACTTTATCAGTTTTTCCGCACCACAAAAATTTGTATAATATGTTATTTACTTTTTTTATATAAGAGTCATGTGGGTTTGGAAGAGCTATAAAAAGATGATTAAATTGTGAAATTAGCAATGTTTTAATAATGGTTATCTTACCTATTGGAGTGAGATTTCTTCTATTCCACGAACTTATGAGAGATTTAAGTTTAACAAGTTTCTTATCAAAGTTTAATTTAACTACTCTATGTAAATCAACATCATATTCAATGCCTAGCAAATTAAAACGTGTACTTCCCCACAAAAGATTGTGCTCTGTTGTATATTTATTATTACTATATTTTTCACTGCCTATCCAGATTACCTGGGTCTTGGTGAAATTCATTTTAAGACCTGAAATTCTGGCATAATAGTTAAGTTGTTGTAGCGTTACATTTAAAGATTTTTCTGAACCGTCAAGGATAACAGACGTATCATCAGCAAACTGTGATAAAAGAATTTCTCTGTTATTTACAACAATACCGCTGATATCAGAATTATTTCTTAACAGAATCGATAAAATTTCAGCACATAAGATAAAAATATATGAAGAAACAGGGTCCCCCTGACGGCATCCACGCTCGATAGTGAAAAAAATGGATAAGTTCCCTCCTATGTTAACTGCAGAGCGTATATTTTTTTGAAAAAGGTTGATCCAGTTAATAAGTGATGGTCCAAAATTGAAGAAATTTAAAGTTTTTGTAATAAAATTCCAAGACACAGAGTCAAAAGCTTTTTCAAAATCAATTAACAATAGAAGACCAGGTATGTCATTTTCTTCAGTATAATGCATTAAATCATAAATTAAACGTGTATTTTCTCCAATATATCTACCTGGAATAAAACCAGTTTGACTGTTGCTAATTAATTTAGTTATTATAGTTTTGAGTCTTTCTGCTATCGTGCCGGATGCCATCTTATAAATAGTATTGAGAAGTGTGATGGGACGCCAATTTTTTAGTTTATTACGGGGTTTGTCGCCTTTTGGGATGCATGTTATAATTCCTTGTTTTTGAGTGACTGACATTTCTGAAACTGAATAACCAAAATTAATTGACCTGACAATGAAATGCCCAAGTTGTTTCCAAAATACTTTAAAAAATTCAACAGAGAAGCCGTCAGAACCAGGACTTTTATTATCCTTCATTTTCATTAGTGTTTTTGCCATTTCAGATATAGTTATTTGTCCTTCTAATGATAATGATTCCAGGGGAGATAATTTAGGTATATCATATGGATTAAACAAGTCCTCTAAGTTTACATCCTGTATAGCAGTATTTCTTTTGTACAAATTTTCATAAAAAA
>NW_018480017.1:65517-71082 GCF_002113885.1 Mizuhopecten yessoensis | reverse complement strand
CTATGTAATAGATGTTATAATTTGTTTTATCATATAGTTTCGTGTAGTAGTGGTGGCATCCACACGATATACACTTACATATATATATATGAGTTACATCATTATTGCTTTCACTACTAATCTATATTCCGGACTCGTACGTATACTATACAGACTTACGTTGGGTGCGTTCGAATTGGTCCAACTATGCACAAAATCCATCTCACAAAATATCTTCCAATCACAGATGTATTTGCAAGCATAACATCCTAATGATAAACAAGTTTATTTACAATGAAATTTGAGGCATGTAAATGAAGATCAGCACACATTGGAATTAAAATCTAAACAGGAATCACTGGTGTGACGCTGCGCTTGAAGCATTACATGTGTATTTTTTAACAATATTTCCCATATTTGTTCTGTAGTCATAGCCTGGTTATTTTCTATAGTTTTGATATTATAGTTCACTTCGTTATCGAATCATTTAATTTTTCTGATGTATACACACACACACATATTGGTAAAGACTATACGAAGTAACTAGAATATATGTGAATATTTTCAGTATATATATAATTTATCACTCCTCCGCTCTTACCGTCTATCGTTGGAATGTAAAATTGGCGACAGGAGTGACAACTTTTTTGAACGTAATGTCATCAACGAGATTACCAACGTGTTTTACATGTTGAAAGACCTGTATACAAGTCTGTCCAAGTCTATGCCTGGGTGGATTCTATGGACTGTCTTGTCTGCAGAGAGCCTTGCGTATAGTTTACCATTGTCACTCCATTTATCGCTGACCCGATCATCGAATGATAGACTATCCATCAAGTGTTGGTTTTCCCGCGAAAGGTCATCCCTGATAACTATACCCCTTCCTTTGAGCTTGTGACGTTTCTGGATACATTCTATTTTTGTACGGCGACACATAAATTTGACGATGATAGGTCTTGCTTTATTGGATCTGTACTTGCCCAACCTGTGAGCTACGTCAATATCTGTATTCTCGATTTCCATGTTCAGATCGGATTTCAGGAAACTATGAACCTTCCGACAGGTTTTTTCCATGTTCTCGTCTTGTTCGTCCGCCAGGCCGAATACTCGGACACTTGACTTCCTAGTGTACTGTTCGAGCTCGTTGATGTCATACTGAGCCTTCTCTGCAGTAAAGCCGACTTCAGCCACTGTATCTTCATTTCTCTCTACGTTTTTTTCCAGATACTCTATGCGCTTTGTCATAGCGTCGTTTGACATTTCGAGAGTGAAAACTCGGGACTCGAGCTTTTCAACTTTTATATTTAGCTCCTCAATGATATCCCTTTTCACTAATTCTAGGTCCTCCTTAGTGGCCATTGTTTTAAACTGCTGCGACATATCCTCCGATGTGACCATGTCTGATAGTTTTAATGTAATGTCATTCATTTTTTCCTCTAGGAGTTTAAAATTTGTCATCATGTTGGCACTGAACTTTTTTAGTTGCGCGTCCATTTTGAATGTATGTAGCGTCGCTTGATTGTCCGAAATTTTTGCGCGCTTGACGACCTTTTTAACTTTTGGAATAACTTTGTCGCTATCAATAAAACTTCTGTCCGAACTGGATGTTGATACAGTTTTCCTCTTCTCTGCCATTTACGTTTAGTTTGTCGTTTATATGTGCTCAACAGACTGTCCGTCGTGCGTGCACGGGCAATATACATGTATCGACACTATACACACACTGACAAAGGGTTCAGCCGACTGAGCCTTCTCTGCAGTAAAGCCGACTTCAGCCACTGTATCTTCATTTCTCTCTACGTTTATTTCCAGATACTCTATGCGCTTTGTCATAGCGTCGTTTGACATTTCGAGAGTGAAAACTCGGGACTCGAGCTTTTCAACTTTTATATTTAGCAGTAACACTAATATTACAATAACAAACGTTTTGATGTAGATAAAAATCATCTGATTTACAAAAATAGATACATTCTGGTATCCTATTGTGTGAAACGTCTAAACCGGAACTACCAGCAGGTACAGTTCCAGTGACACATCCTAAAAACTGAAGCGTCCCCCTGTGTTCTACGTGGGCCGATATCCATTCTGTTCCTGTGATATAGTGTGAGTCCAGGTTTACTGGATTCGTCCACACGTTACCAAGGCGCCCAACTCCCAGAAGAGAACAAGTCAGACTCATATTTGTCCAGGTGTCCATATATCCATGCGTTTGTTCTATTTTCACATTCTCCACAGCAGTGTTCATGTCCACATAAATCGTTCCAAAGAAAACGATCAACACAACTCTGTTTAACATTTTGACCAGGTTATATGCAAGCCGCTTACTAGTGTAACAAATACTTTTTGATGATGTTTATCATTGAACTTCCGGGTAAGTGACCCCATATCAGTTCGATTGTTATTAATGACCTACCGAAGTAGATATGATAGGCAGTGAAACTAGGTCTTGTTATAATCGAGCGACAGCATATTGTAACTATAACGTTATCGTGTGGGATGTTGTGACCTTACTTCTCAACAGTCTGACTATCTATCGACGTAGGTAAGTTTGTTTTTCTGAAATATTGGATTTATTTTTGAACACAACTCAAGTTTGAAAGGTGTTAATGTATGTATAAGGGAAAGATGTGTTGATGAGTCTCTTTATTGCCACTGGTCCCGGTTTAAATGTTTAGAAAAATATATCACCATCAAACTATTTTCACTGAAAATTTCCATTTGGCTATAGACATTAAAGTTACTATGCCACAATCTCTCGAAAAACTGCGGTTTAATTGAAATAATTACATTTCATCAATATCATCTTTATATTTGCATGATACGATTTAATATTCTAATGACTTATATTTATGTCAGGTATAGCGTGCATAGCCTTATCCCGACTGCTGATTATCTCACCAGGCGCAGAGTTTAAGCGAATGCTAGAGATGTCACGAGAGCAGAATCCAGCGGATGGTGAATTCTTTTCGACTGGGCCAGAGATACCATTACAACGGTTTTAGTAACTTCCTTCTGTTATTCTAAAATCTACTAGCTAGGGAAAGTTAAACATGATGACCAATTATCAGCATAAGTAAGTCGACTTGTTTTTGTTTTCTGTATAATAACAATATTCCTGGAAAGTTTGTTTTTGTTCAAACTGCAATAGTTTATTTTTTTTGTATATGAAGATATGACATTATTTTTATTTTTTTTCATTGTATTATAAATGTACTTAATTTACCAATTTCCGAAACTATATTTTTATCCTCATCAGAAAATTAAAAAAATGTACCTCCATTGAAATTTTCACACGCTCTCTATATACCTCGGCGGCTTCATCAATGGCTTGTGATGTCTTACGGCGGTTTTATTTGTCCCACCTTTACGAAAACGTATTTCATTGCGAATATTAAATTCGCAGAATAGCAGAAAATAGATTTTGAAATGAAACAATTTAAAAATAATTGAATTAAGTAAACAGATAAATGAATTAAATATATAATGCGGTCCGTTATTTAGATGTGCCATTTACGAAAAATCTGTCTTTGTATAATGATTTTGGAAACAGAGCTTCGTTACATTTTCTCTAGTAAAAGAACAATTGACAAATGCTTAGCAGGAACCTGTGGCAACACGATGAATGACAACAATGTGCATTTTCCTGACCATATATTGTTTTTATTGGTTTCCGAGCCTGGGTATTCCGTATATATTGGTGTTGCATATTCAAATTTTGTATTCTGTTTTAATATAAATATATATTAAAACTGACCAGTCAGTAATATAGAACAGGAACTTCAAAATACGTTTCGTATGCTTGTAAAGGTTAAATGCCCCTTTCTTCTATCAGGGAGGTATCAAATTTTGTATTATCAACATTTCTGTTTCATGTATGTTAAATCAAATAGAAGATGTTTTTGATTCATGTAAAAAATTGACTCGCCAGCCTCCGCCTGTCCCTTCGTTTGTTATAAACACTTACCATGCGTTTTCTATATTAAAACAATAAACGCTATGTCATTGCGCTGATATGCTTACTCCCAGCATCCATACTGATTCTTATTATATGAAATGTCTGAACTTGTATACAAACTAGCTTCCTTAATCAAAACGTGGAACTATAAATAGAACAAAATATCACGTTATACACACATTCTGTTATCAAAGGGGTCATGCAATATCAGAGTTTTGAATTGTATGAAACGAACTGTATTTTTTAGTGTGCTTGACAGTCCAAGGGTCTTCGTGCTACGTGTTAATACTTTCGTTTTTGTTAGGTATGTAATATGCTAGATCATGACCACACACTTATGTATGGTTGATCTATATGTGAATATATAGACAATGGAATCACTGATATCTTGAGTAAACATCTAAGGTGATTTCTAATACTGTTTTTTCTCTCTCCATATTTAGGATACATAAAAATGCCAAAAAATCTTACCGTCTGAATAATTTAAAAATGACCCATTCTGTCGGAGTTTCAGTAAATGTATAAACTGATTCATGATTGAAAAAATAACTATAATCCAATCTCCTACTCTCTACCAGGGTTTGTATTATTATATATGTAGAAACTCTGCTCGCCTTTTCCCTGTTTAACCAGATAATATCTTGGAACAATAACATATTCTCATAATTTGCTGATACGATCGATGCTAAGAACCAAAGAAGATATCTGCTGACTCGGCGAGACCCTTAACACTAGGTTGAGCGAGGTTTTTATTTTTGGACCTCGTCTTGTGAAATGCCCAATTTTTTATTAAAAATTTCCACAAGCTTTAATTCAAGTCGCAGTAAGGTTTCTCAATTCGACACAACATAAACAATTAGCGCTGACGTCATACTTTATACTTATACAGGATATTCATTTCAGTTTATCAAAAGCGTCAACTTTTTGACATCGTTCGTCAACAACAACCCAACACTTGATAGACTAAAAAACACTGTTTAAAATCTTGTTCATTGTAAATAAGTCGAACTTTGTAATCATGAGCTTAATGACAAGGTTTTAGAAGATTTAAATAATAAATAGATTTTTTTTAGTCTGTTTGTTAACAAATCTTCAAATATAGATACAAAAAATGAATATGTGTACGCTCACTAGGCAAATTGTTCAATTTACAATACAGTATTGGAAATGAATTGCACGTGCATTTACCGTCAGAAAATAATACATGGTTTATCGTCCAATAATACATGGTTTTTAACCAACGATTTTTTTTGAAAGAAAATGTTATCGTAGTTATATAATAAGGGAATAAATGACGCCCTCTGTCAAGGTATCGATAATTATTATAGAAAGTCTGATCGTATGTATATTATAAGGAAATGAACCATCTGGCAGACGGTATTAAACAGACCCTTTTCACGTTTCAAATCGATAAATGACTATAAAAACTGAAGAATGAATTGTAACTTGTGTTTATTAAATTATATAAAAGATTACATCAAATGCATGTCTAACACATCAATATGTGATTTGAAGCTTGTTATCAGCATAAGCTTTGGTATGGCTAATCCTCAGCTCTAATAAGTTCCTGTTGTTATTTATTTCTATTAATGACAGTGTTATGGTAAATCTTCAGCTCTAATAAGTTCCTG
>NW_018480017.1:0-63752 GCF_002113885.1 Mizuhopecten yessoensis | reverse complement strand
ACAATATTAGCGCCAGTTAACGCCATACTCGATACATGTATATTATTCATAAATTATAGGTTTCTACTAGTATTAATCAGGGGAAAAAAATTATCAATCTAAGCGTAGTGTAATTTATTCTATTACCTATGTAATCAAGTTGTTACTGGCTCTGAAAGATCTACAGACATGATGTTAAATGTGTAGTACGCTATGATTTCCATCTCATTGTTTTGGTTGTCGCATGATTCTATCAGAGTACCAGTGTGTAACTGTGTCATCTAATGAGTCATCCTTGATTATGATTACCTGCTGGTCTTATACCCTGATCCAATGGAGGCCTCACGATCATGGCATCATTTGCGCCTTTTCTGATAAATGGGAAGAGTACATGAATTGTATTAAGGATATATTTCTTAATTAGAAATATTCTGAAGAGACCCGAAACACGCTAATATATATATATTTTTACATATTATTACTATATGTCGGTTGCCAATTTAGAAAACATCTTATTGGAGGAGCAGTACCAAGTCTCTGAAAATCTACCTATGTTAACGACGTAAGTAGAGTAGGACGTCCTTGTACTAACCTGCTTACTTCGAAGTCACAGTAATCTGTAATAATTTCACTGAATATAAATCTGTCTGGTAAAATTAATGACAAATCCCCGTATTGTTTCACTCCAAGAAAGGAAATACTTAATTTCGAAGTACGATTTGAAATATGTTTTCTGGCAGTTTTAGTAGCGCTATGTTAGGTAACAGCAATAGGCATTCTCTTTATTAAAACAACTTAATACTTCACTGGATATAGTTTTATTATATATGGGTGGGGTTAAACATTACAACGCTGAACCACTATGGGTTAACTGGATACCATAAATCTTCTGTTTGTCTACAATTATGTTAACTACTGATATAGTTGTGTAGATCTGTAACACCGTTCAACTAAGTGGAAAAAGGTGTCAACTTGTGTATATAGAGAGTTAGACTGATTAGTCTCATTACTGTCACAGGACCTCGTATCCAGTTAAGGTGCGCACAAAACATATTGTCATCAAAATATGTATTTCCTTAAAATACTGCAACATTTCAAATACTAAAATAAGACCGTTTCCAACACTATTGTTTTGTTTTGTTTCGCGCAATTTATTCGGCCATATTCAATTAACACGAAATAAACGCCTATGTTTTCATTTGAACATTTATTGCGCTAAAATGTACAGGCTATATGGTACGTTACTATTATGATATCAGATATTAAGCTTTAATAGAATGTCAGATACCCTATACAGTGCATTTCAAAGGGGTCACATGCTTATTCCTTTTGTCTTTGATTTATATTCTGTTTAATTTTGACTTTCTCTTACAAGTTAACGCTAATTTATGGGTATTTCTTTTTCAATTCAGCGATATTTTGTTTGCTGTTATATGCTGTTAGTTAATAAAGTGTACCTAAAAAATGTAATTTTGTTTTTGGTATTAAAAAAAAATTAGAAAGGGAAATTCAAAACGGATCAAAAATGAAAATGAAAAACAAAAATACATACGAATAATACAAAACTTGATTTTTACCCTACTTCATCATACAAACAAGCGAATTTATGGCAATGCCAATAAGGGAAATCAATATGAAATAGCACACAATATTATATGCAGGATAAAGCTATAAAATAAAAAGTGCGCGTGTACTTCCTTTAAGATTTGCTTACTCTATTCATCGGTAAACCTCGGCGAGAAGTAGGTTAACTACACTGAAGATTGTAAATGTCAGTTCACAACTTTAAAATTCCTAATATTGAACTATCGGGCTTAGCCCATCATCCGGGTAAATGACAATCACATCTATGTCATGCTCCTCATTATTTGATTTTCTTTTTCTGATATAATTTTGAGGAAATTCCCTCCAGGATGAAAGTCAAAGCCCGAAAGTTTGGAACAAGTACCTGATTATAATCTGTTATTTTACATGTAGGAACATTGTGGAACATACAATATATATATTGTTCTTTCAACGCATCAACATATATTTTTCTAAATCTGCAGGAATATAATATACATCGTGTATATTATATAATATAGGGTTAAAATAAGTTCGATACATATATTTTATAAAATATATTTCCTGAACTGAACATCTTCTTACGCGACTTTCAATGTATCGTAATCATTGTCACCTAGGACGGTAACCTTACTTCTCTTCTGTAGACATCCATACTCAGCATTGACACTAGTATGATCATAACAGTCCTCTGAAGCGTCCTCTCGACCCCGTCCTATCTGGAAGGTGTCGTACGTTTCTCCATTACTATTGCCATTACCTCGAGTGTGATCGTAAATGTCGTCTACTTGCTCCTTACGGTTGCCTCCTTTTTCTAGGTACCCATAGTCTCCAACATGAGTGTGATCATAGTAGTCGGCTGAACAGTCCTCCCGACTTACTCCGGTCTGGAATGAGTCGTACGTGTCGCCATTGACGTGTACGACGGCTCGGGAATGGTCGTATATATCAGCGTTCTCCGGGGATACGTCGTTTCCTATACCGTTCTGATTCAAACGTCCATACATGTTATCTCCTGCTTCTGAAGTATGGTCATATACGGCGTTATTGGGGTCTATTCTGCCTTTGTTTAGTGCATCGTAGTCTCCGGTATCTACTACACGGTTTAGTTGTCCACCTCCTTGATGTTCAGTGATACAGTTTACATACTGGTTTTGATGTTGTTTACTTGTAGACAAACTATTTAACTCCTGTGAAGGTTGTGACCGAGCATCTGCTTTTCGTCTACGTTTTTTCATAAGGATAACTATGATAACTACACCAAAAATAACAAGCACTACGAATGTCCCCACTCCACCTAAGACAGGCCCTAGGATATTTGTCTGGTCGGTTTTCATGGATTTACTCGATGACTGTAGTGACTTTGCTGATGTTAATCCATCTATATCAGTGGTACTGTTAATCTTGTTTAACATGGTAGTTATATTAGATGGAGTATCAGTATCAATTGGGGTAGTTTATCAGGTTGGGTATTATTATCAGGTAGGGTATCGGTATCATCGTCTGTTGTAGATTGATGATTCAAGCATTTTGTGTGAGGTAAGACGTTCATACCCGCGCGTTGTAGGAATAACCGTTGACAGTGGTGTAGTATGTGGAGTTGTCGATATCCTAGATCCTTGGACACATATCCCAGACTGTTTTGAAAAACACGGTAGGATTACAAGTGTGAGTCTTTTAGTTGGTTTGACTTTTCGAGTAGCAACGCAGTAGTCCTGATTACCGATGACTGACGATGAGGTTCCCCAATAGAACACTTCCCTCATGGCATAACCATTCCAGTCGAAATGGCATTGTACATCAGTTTTGCTACAAATCACATGCCAAGTCGGTACAAATTGTAAAAAGGAATTCTGCGCTGTCAGTGTGCAATTTATTTTTTCGTGTAGACACGAATCACCCATTACATTATTTCTGCTATTCGACCAGAAAGATCTTTTGTAATGGCACATACATTTTGACGACGCTGTTTCGGATTGTCCACAAAACAGTGGTTCATTGTTTCCGCAACGTGACGCCATACAATTTAAGTTGTGAAGATAAACATTGCTAGTACAATAACAATGGTTTCGATGAAGAAGAATTTCACTTGATCCACAGAAGTAGATGCACTCTGGTATCCTGTCGTATGTTACCTCTAAACTGGAAGTACCAGCAGGTACAGTTCCAGTTACACATCCTAAAAACTGCAGCGTCCCCTGGCGTTCTACGTGAGCTGATATCCACCCTGTTCCTGTGATATCGTTTATATTGTCCAGAAATACCTTATATTCGGACATATCCCCACTGCGTCTGGTACCAAGAAGGGAACACGTCATATTTATATTCGTCCAGGTGTCCTTATATCCGTTTGTCTGTTCTATTGTAACATGCTTCTGAGCACTGTCCACAACAATAATCCAAAAGAGTAAAATCAACATAGATCTGCAATACATTTTGAACAGGCTTTATGTAAGGTGTTAACTGTTCACACGTATTCTTTTTGATAATGTTGTCATTGAACTGCGGGTGACTCGTGTCAGTATCAGTTTTACAAATGTCATAGCTGAGTAGATACGATAGTCAGTGATAACTAGACTAGGTATTGTTATAACAGTATGACAGCGTTATAGCGTTATAGCGTTATCGTATGGGTGTAGTGACCTTTTTGTCACTGATCGAATTATCAGTTGATATAGGTGAAATGAGTGTTGGAAAAGTTTATTCACAGTTAAGGACTAAGTTTCAACTTCCTGTAGAAATATTTCTGTTTTTATGTCCAAAGTTTTAACAGTAATTTATCATGAATTGCTGTCTGTATAAAAGTAATTAAAATATTTAAAGTTCTTTCAAACATCTGCAACACCTTTCAACTACGTAATATCATGACTTAATTTCAGATTTTTTTTATGTCTTCTCGACTGCCAGTGAGAGACATGAAAGGAATAATAAAAAGGGTGACAAATTATTCACAAGCGACCATCTCGTTTTCGTTCATTTGACACCTACCATTACCTTTAACATAGTTCATGGATGGGTATTGTTCAGGCTAATATTTCCGACGTTTCCGAATCCGTGAAAAACGTTTGCACCTTTTAAATATTAGGTTACCACACAATGGACTACAAACATATGGGAAAACGTTTCCACTTGTATATAGGGAGAGAAGAGTGAAAACCGAGTCCTGGCACAGAAAACCCGATTTAAAATTATATTGATTTTTTTTTTACTTGAAATCATGCTAAGGCTGAGGACATTAATTCAAATAGACCCTGAAAAACTTATGACGAGTGACCACCTGAATATCCTTTGACTTATCTGTCGAACTCATTGCAAATCCTGTTTATACTAGGATTCCTGTCGTCTGGAGATATGGCATTTTACAGGCTTCGCAATGCAACTAATTTCTTGTACTTGATATCGAAAGCGTGATGTTGCCTTTTTTTGTCCCCACAGTTCGTCATCCCAAGATAAGATATTCCTCCACGCGTGCATTGGAGCACTGACTCTCAAACAGACATGTGTCTAACGATCGATGTGTAGACAACAACCTGGCAAATATTATTCCAAGAAATTGTTTCAGATACGATATCTTAAAAAATATCAGTGTATTTACATTAATATATCAAGTTGCTAAAGGGTATTATCTAAATTTGCAAGAGCTTCATTTTCGTACATTTTACACAAAGATAGGGATAAAGATAACAGTGAAAAGCATTTATTGTACACGACCAGATATTTATATTATCAATATTCAATTTAAACCATTCAATATTTCAATATTCAGACAGTGATCCACATTTCGTTTTCTAATTTTTGTACCGCGTAAGCACTGTGACACGGTCATATCTATAGGGAATCTATATGTTGTTATATTTGTCTTATCACACTATGTAATTTCCTTTTCAAGATTTATGTTAGCCCTGTAGGTACATAAATAACCGGAATGAGTAGGTTTCTGCTCTGTATGTGATGTGACACGGATATCTTTACCAACAGGGGCGTTACACGAGTTTATTTATTTATGTATGATTTTATTTATTTTGTTTCAAAACAGATCTTCTGTCTTAATTTGACCAGCGATGCTATTTGGTAGGTTAAAGACCGTTGGGATAGGATTTACATCCGATTACAAAATAGGATAAAAAAAGAAATAGTAGAAGAAGCGTAAACAAAACAATGAATCTTATTCTAAATCGTTGAAAATAGTGGAAATTATCTTATAAGAAAAGTATACACGGAAATCTTTAAGCCAAGGAGAACAAGACCAGGTGTTTCGTGAGGGTAAGCGTATTTTGCTTCATCAACGACATCCGCCATGTAAAACTGGGTCAAATCTAAATAATGTTATGGCCCTGTCACACCACGACGTTCTCACCAGCGTTCGAGTAACGTGTTGCGAAACTTAGAGGAACGTCGAGAACGTTAGAAACAAGTTACAAGAAAGTTAGACAAGCGTCGGCAAACGTTGGGGAACGTCGAGGGACGTCGGCGAACACTGAGTGTGAAAACTATTTTTGGGTGTGCACAAAAATTCACGACGTTCTATCAAAACGTTACTTACGCGTTAGAGGAACGTTACACGAAAGTTTGCGGGCATTACTCGAACGTTACTCGAAAGTCAGGACATTCCCTGGACGCTAGGCGGACGCCGGCCCATCAGGGTCGAGTGTCCAGCGCGTGGCTAGCGCTTGGGTAACGCTTGCGTAACGCATGTGTAACGTCGGTCGAACGTCTGTCCAGCGTGTCGCCAACGTTTCTCAGCGTTCGTCAGCGTTCGAGAAGCGTTATTAACGCTCATGTAACGCTCTTTCAACGTCTTCCTAACGTCTGTCAGCGTTCTGAACTTTTCCAGCGTCTGTATAACGTCCATGTAACGTCCTTGTAACGCGCCTGTAATTACTGGTAGCGTTCAGGAGCGTTTGGCAGCCACTTGCCATATATAAGGGACTTGCAGAGGCCATCGCCAGTCCTGTTGGAACTTTGACAGAGTGAAGACCTCAGAAGAATGACAGCCCCAACACTGCGACCAAGGAAGCCAAGACGCAGAGGAACCACATCAAACACTGGGTCAACTCCTCAGCTGGGGCAGTGGACTGGCAGGACAGGATGGTGTAGACCTGGACCCTAGTGTTGCAATGCAGAATGGACTTAATATAGACTTTTCTTTTTGGTAGACACAATATTTTGAAACTGAAATATTGTATGTGTAATTTACAATGACTTATTTGTAGAGAACCGTAATAATAAATGTCAAATTGTCCATACGGTAAAAATACTTATTTGTATTAAACATTGTTACAAAATAAAATATTGCCTGAATAATGTAAAAATACTTCTTTGTATAAAACTTTATTAGAAAGATTGCAAATAAAATATTGACTGTGTAATAAAAAAAGTGAGAAGAATCAAAAACATATTAATAAATTGAAATGTATAATTCATGCAATCATGAATTACTACGTTTGCATGATGTATATACTAGTATTTGTCTACCACAAATGTCGCCTGACGCTGAGTGAACGTTGGCTGAGCAATACCCAAGCGTTACAAGAACGTTATAACAACGTTGACCTAAAAACTCAATTTGAAGAACGTCGACGTTCCCCGACGTTTCTCCAATTTTTCAAAACGCAAACAAACGTCCAACAAAACGCTATAGTGTGACCGGGCCTTTATATGCTCAAAGTAAGAATCAAGGTATTTTTAATAAAACCATAAGATGATGAGCATGATGAATATACGTTCATCGACAGATTGCTTTATAATGGAATCATGTCTATATGATTTATATACCAATGATATGAATAACAATATAAAAATAATCATTCTCATTCATCATTATTTGGATCAATGTCACCGATCTGTCATAAGACCATAAGGCGATTTCATACATTTTTAATATTGAAACTATAATTACATCCATTATGCCGTTAGAACTAATAATGAGAGGTATTAATCAAATTACGATGAAAGAAAGAAATGGCTTTTGAAATCAAGTTGAACAATCTCGATATTTTGACGCATATACTGACAAATAAGAAGTTTTTGTTTTGACTCTTAACCTTAAATAAACCAAACGACCAGTATCCCTGGATCATTTAAACACATCATTTTATCAATCTTCAAGAAGAAAGCGCTTTGCCAGTGGAAGAAAAATCAATACCAAAGCAAAGATTATATGGAATAGTTTGAACTTTTGCTATCAGCTAGTTTGCTACATTTCTTTACAAAGTTTTCTTGCCCTCATATTCGTGGATGAATTGAAGCAATACACAGCGATAGTTGTATGTTTTACATATATACACTTGAACACAGAATACGGTTAATGATTTATATAACGACAGCTATATTTTTCATGATATTAAAGTGAAGACTGTACATACAGTTTATATACATATAAAGGAAAAGGTTACAATATTATCTTTTAATTGAATCGTTTAAAATATCTTTTGTTCATCTGTTCCCTTTCACAACATTCACTGTACTGTAATCATCGTCACCTAGGACGGTAACCTTACTTCCCTTCTCTAGATATCCATACCCAGCACTGACACCAGTATGATCATAACAGTCCTCTGAAGCGTCCTCTCGATACCGTCCTGTTTGGATGGAGTCATACGTTTCTCCATTACTTTGGTCATAACCTCGGGAGTGGTCGTAAATGACGTCTGCTTGACCCTTACGATTGCCTCCTTTTTCTAGGTACCCATAGTCTTCTCCAACATGAGTATGATTATAGTAGTCGGCTGAACAGTCCTCCAGACTTACCCCGGTCTGGAATGAGTCGTACGTGTCGCCATTGAGCTGTACCACGGCTCGGGAATGGTCGTATATATTAACGTTCTCCGGGGAAACGGTTCCGCTACCACCCTGATTCAAACGTCCATACATGTTATCTCCTGCTTCTGAAGTATGGTCACACAAGTCGTACACGGTATTATCGGAATCTGTCATGTTATTTTCAAGTGAATCGTAGTCTCCGGTATCTACGGCATGGATTTGTTCCCGACCTCCTCGATGTTCAGTGGCACAGTTTTTATACGAGTTTTGTTGGTTACTTGTAGAAAATATATTTAATTCATGAGGTTTGGACCTAGTATCTGCTTTACGTCTATGTCTTTTGATAAGAACACCTACGATTATCACACCAACCATGACAAGTACTGTGAACGACACCACTCCACCTATGATAGGTCCTAGGATATTTGTTTGCTGGTGGTCTGCGCTAGATTCACTTAGCGACTGAAATGTCGTCACTTCACTTAATATTGGCCCCGTGATATTTGTTTTCTGGTCGTGTTTCACGGATTCACTCGACGACTGCCGTGATGTTAAAATATCCGTGTTAGTTGTCCTTGCCGTAGACTGTGGAGTAGACTGTGGAGTTGTCTGTGATGTAGTCTGTGGAGTTGTCGATATCCTAGTTCCTTTGATACATATCCCAGTCTTTTTAGAGGAACACGGCAGCGTTATAAGTGTCAGTCTTCTATTTGTGTTGACTTTACGAATAGCAACGCAGTAGTCTTGATTGCCGACGACTGACGATGAGGTTCCCCAATAGAACAGCTCTCTCATTACATATCCATTCCAATGAAATATACAGCTATCATCGCAATTCATCTGCCATTGGTATTGACGTTCAAATAATATACAATTGGCTACATTGCTATACAGGCACGAAGCCGCTGTCATGGTACTTTTTACATTTGTACTGTGTTTTTTGTATCGACACATACATTGTTTGGTCGGCTGTTTTTCGGATTGTCCACAAAACAATGGTTTAATGTTGCCGCAAGGCGACGCATAACAGAGAGAGGAATGATCATCGAAAATAATATTGCTACTGCAATAACAATAGTTTCGATGAAGAAGAATTTCACTTGATCCACAGAAATAGATACACTGTGCTATCCTATCGTGTGTTACTTCTAAACTTGGAGTATCAGCACGTACAGTTCCATACTCACATCCTAAAAACTGCAGCGTTCCCTGGCGTTCTACGTGAGCTGATATCCATCCTGTTCCCGTGATGTCATTTATGTTTTCCACAATTACTTTATTCTCCCACATATTCCCCATACGTTCTACTCCCAGCAGAGAACATGTCGAACTGATATTTGTCCAGGTGTCATTATATCCATTTGTCTGTTCTATTGTAACATGCTCCTGAGCAGAGTTCATGTCCACAAGAATAATTCCAATTAGTAAAATCAACAAAGATCTGTAACACATTTTTAACAGGCTATATGTAAGCTGCTTACTTTTCGCAAGTATACTTTTTGATAAAGGTTATCATTGAACTTCCGGGATACTCGTATAGACAGAATAACAACCTGCAATAAATAAAATGTTATCGTATAGGGTTTAGTGACCTTTCTTTTCACCCATGGGAAAAACTATCGATTTAGTTACAGGGCAATGTGCCTTCTTCATATGTAAACAAAGTGTTTCATAAATGTTAATTTTCATTACCAGAATATCTAAATAAATTCATTTCGAAGGGAATATGCAAAAATATTACAGTGCGGTATCCCTGTCTTTATTTTTTGTATAAAGTTTCAACTGTATATCACAAATCTATTAATTAAAGAGCACTATCATGCATATTGAAATATAAAAATCGAATTAGGGGATTTTGCACTGTTTTGTTTAAATATTAGTCCATTCTACCTGTAAAAATTGAGTTCAACGAATGTGTCATTCTACCAACCAGATACATATAAAGACAACATGGACGTTTCTGTGCAGATGATGGTTGCCTATCTTGTTCATTCTTTTCAAGTATCTTAAATTTCCGAAAACAACAGGTCTTGGAGATTGCCTGTCAAAATGTTAAAATCGACGTACTACAGATATATTAACATGATATCCAATCACCAGCATAAAGTAAGCTTTTCATTCCGTGTTAATAACGTTGTTTCCGGAAATATTGTTTTTATTCAATCTCCTGATTAAAATTCTTGTATATGCAAATATGACATCTCTTTATTGCTATGCCCACGTGTATTATATATGTACACAGCCTGTTCAACTCTTCAGCTCGAAATCCTCGACATAAAGTGTTAATTACGCGCCCAGTTTATAACTTCACAAGCACATATTCATTACAAACTCAAGTTTTCATCCGACCATATTGTTTACATTGCTGTGCGTGTTCCTGTCAATATCATGCCCATTTTATCGTATGATTACATTATACAATAAAAAGCACGAATTCCTTCGTTATTTATTTCCATAGGAAACTGCTACTGAATTTGTTTTGAAAGTATGTCGTTGATTCAAAATCATTAATACCTTATTGGCGCAACATATGTCGTTGATAAACTCAAGCTAAACTCTGACAAGGCTGAAGTCGTAAAGCATTATGACCCGATTAATGTATAAAAATACTTTCTGTTCTTCGGCTCCCAGCTAAACGTGAAGCTCATAAAGAGCATGAAACTTCTAAGCAACATGTAATTCGAATAAAGTCACAGCAACAATTTAAAGATAGAAAAATATAAAACAATAATCAATTATCTGCATGTAAGAAAAAGGTCCGGGTTAGCTTAGAAATCGATCGCAACTCTAGTGACGCAACTGTAGTGGTTGTAGGGAAATGTGACACATGTTTCTTCTGTTTTCAATCTGATTTCATATTCCTAAAACTTAATCTTAACTTAAATATTAAAAATGAAAGCTAAGTTATTGAAAAAAACAACTTTGTCAGAAGTATGACAATGACCGACGTTGGGTTGGGTTACTTTACAGTGGAAAAGGGTAAGCCGGTAACTTAAAGCCGTGATGCAGCAAAGTTATGGTTGCTTAAAATGCAAGGTCAATGCCTGTTGTCCAATTCTTTTGACAGTGTAACATTCTTCTTTGTCAATAATGTTTTTTGAAATTGAAGTTTTGTAATTTATAATACAAAAAAATAATTGTCCCTCAACAAAACACAAAGATATCAGCACACATCGACAACTGAGCCAATGACTTATCTAATAAATATTTATTTAAAAATTAGATTTTTGAAATATCGACAAAAACAAATTTGCTGGTAATATGGATACGTCAACTGACAGTGTGACTAATGAGTCCTTTATTATTATTTTGTTTCAAGTTCCTTTTTAAAGATAAGCCAGTTTGTGATTTCTTAAGCTGAAATGAATATCTGAGTCTTCAACTAAATGGGTTGTTTTGTAATCAGCGTCTTGTCTGATTTTTTCCAGCAGACTGACCGTTTCAATGACAATTTAAAACTTTTTTTCTTAAGTTTCTGAATAAAACGCCACATGTCAACGGTACGACGCAGCAACGAATTAAGTAAACAAATATTTTGTTCTGGTTAATAAATAAAACAAAGCATTGTCCCCAGTTGTTAAAATATAAAGTAGTTAAAACGTAGTTAAACATAACTGGATGTGTAATTGGGGTTTGTAATATTCAGAGGAGACGAGTAACGTGAAAAGTACACCTCTATTAATTTCTTAATCAAAACGTGTGAAATATTGTATAAAGAAATGCATTAAGGAAGCAGAAGTAGACATATCAGAAAACAAACAAATGTTCAAAAGACCAAGATTTATTAACTTTGATTATAACGCACAATTTAGAAACGTTTTTGCCCTACAAGCATTTGACACAGCATTTCCATCGGGAAGTTGATATATTTATCTTATCACACTGTATATGCTTAACATGTTAATGATGCTTGATATCGGTTCCAATTGATCCAAATATCTTTGGAAGATCATTTTTGTATATTTAAAAGTTAGAAGTAACAATGAGGGGAACTCATCGCATTACGATGAAAGGAAAGCTGGCGTTTGGGAACCATTTTATATATAACTCGCCAATCCTGACACTTTTAACGCATATACTGATACAAAAAAAGAAACGCACAATTCAATTATGCAATCAATTTTGGGGGGCATTCCAGAGGCTGAACGTTGTTTGCAGTGAGGAAATCACGACAGACTCGTTGGAGGATCTGGTCTCTGTATCGAACGGCATTGAGGTTTTGATCCAGGACCACTAAGGGGGATTTCACTCCATGGGAGATGCCTCCCCAAACCATTACAGAAGCCCCACCGAATCTATCGCGTTCAACCACGCATGCCTCGGCGAAACGCTCACCACGTCTGCAATATACCCTTTTTCCTCCGTCTGAGCGATACAGACAGAATCTAGACTCGTCGGTGAACATCACACGCCTCCATTGATGCATCCCAAACCTATTCGGGCCATGTCTGCGCATCCAGTGAAGACGCACTTGCCGCCTCCGTGGTATCAGAGGTGGCCCGACATAAGGTCGGCGCGCAATGATTCTCTCGGCACGCAAGCGGTTCCTGGCAGTTTGAGGTCTAATGGGTCTGCCATGAGTACCTAAGGTATGCGACGCAGTCTCTACAGCATTCTTGAATCTGTTGCGCAAGTGCGACAATCGAATCGCCCTGTCTAGTCGTGCGGTCGTTACACGCGGACGACCGTTCCTGGGACGATCGGAAACTAACCCAGTAGCACGGAAACGTGTACAGAGATGGTTAATTGTACACGGGCCAACACCAAACTGCCGTGCGACAGCAGTTTGGCTATGACCATCCATCAACATCGCAATTTCCATACCCCTCTGAGTTTGCGTTAAGCGTGGCATCTCAGTCAATGGCGAAATCTAAATGCCAACGTGGAAAATTAATGTGGCTGAACTTATAGTATCCGTTGAGATTATTTGTTTGAAAAACTCTGGCTTGGCTTGATCACGCCACGTGATTTGAACTAAGGAAGCTCACAAAGTCACACAATGACATCGTCACGCTTGGCTGATTTTAGGGTTCTTGATGTAATACCTGACCAAATATTCCATTATTTCCTTACAGATAAGGTGTACTGCAGAGCGGGAACTTTGTGCGTTTCTTGTTTTGTTAAACAGGAAAAAGAGTAGTATGTTCTCACTGGCGATCGGGGAACTTCGCTCAAGCTCGACGCTTGATGGCGACCGTAATCCTATGTACAATTAAATTCTGCCAAACTACTCTCCCATTTTTTAATGTGTTCGCCCTCGAACACCAAAACAACCATGGTTCGTACTCCCTGTTAACACAGGGAGGTCCACGGACATCATTTGGAAAAAGAGTAATGTACTTTCACCAGGGATCGAAACCGCCACCCCAACTTCCCAGTCCGCCACTTTACCGATTGCGTTAAAGAGAAATCCCCTCTAGCTCGAAGTAAGAGGGCGAACGTAAACCTGTGTATATATGAAATCTGCCACAGAAGCATATCATAAGTAAAGTAATGGCATTTGACTTAAAATACACCAAGCTACTGATTACCCTTATTCATTTAAAGACTTTGATGTATCATTTTTTAATCAACAAGCGATTCATGTCATTAGAAGCATAGAAATATAAAACGCTTCGCTTTGCTTGTACTCGTTGTGCAACCGTGGAAGTACACGGCGACAATTGCATACGATATAGATATTTACCGTTACAACGCATACTGTTCATTGTAGTATACAACGAGGGTTATAGCTTAACGATACAAAAAAACAACGACCTCCTTGATGTTCAGTGACACAGTTGATATACTGGCTTTGCTTCCGTTTTCTCGTAGACAAATTGTTTAACTCACGAGGAGGATGGGCTCTAGCATTTGATTTACGTCTACGTTTTCTTAAACGAACAACTTTGACAATCACACAGACTATAACACGCACCACAAAGGTTCCCAGCCCACCTAAGACAGGCTCCAAGATGTTTGTTGTTCGGTCGTCATTTTTAGCTTCGCTCTTCGACTGAAATTTCGTTACTTCATCTAAGATAGGCCAATGAATATTTGTTGTCTGGTCGCGTTTTAAGGGTTCACTTGACGACTGTAATGGTTTCACTGATGTAAATATGCCTTTGATAGCAGTACAGTCAATCCTATTTAACGGGGTAGTTGAAGCAAGTAGGGTATCATTATTAACGTCATTTGTGGAACGATGAAAGTCATATGTAGGTCTAGTTTGTTGTGGAATTTTGTGTGAGGTCAGGTCGGAGGTAAGTATTTCATAACCATGTGTTGTAGTAAGGATTAACGTTGAGGGTGATATAGCCTGTGGAATTGTCGAAATCCTAGTTCCTTTGATGCATATCCCAGTTTGTTTAGAAGAACACGGCAGCGTTATAAGAGTAAGTCCTGTGATGTTTTTACGGGTAGCAAAGCAGTAGTCTTGATTGCTGTTAGCCGATGATGAGGTTCCCTAATAAAATGCTTCCCTTTTGATATAACCATTGCGTTTTCTGACATGTCACGTGCCATCGGTAATCGCTTCGATGATGTAGTTTCCAATTTGTATCTTCATCGTGTTGACACGAACCTGTCATCACCTTAGTCTCGATGTTAACCGGTAATGGCACATACATTTTTCTGATTGTCCTTCAGATTTTCCAAAGAAAAGTAACTCTTTATTACCGTAATGTAATGCCGAACACCTTGGCGTGATATCAGTAACACTAATATTACAATAACAAACGTTTTGATGCAGATAAAATCATCCGATTTACAAAATTAGATACATTCTGGTATCCTATTATTTGATACTCCTAAACCGGAAGTACCAGCAGATACAGTTCCAGTCACACATCCTAAAAACTGCAGCGTCTCCCGGTGTTCTACGTGGGCTGATATCCATCCTGTTCCTATGATATAGTGTGAGTCCAGGTTTACCCGATTATTCCACACGTTGCCAATGCGCTAAACACCCAGAAGAGAACAAGCCAAACTCATATTTGTCCAGGTGTCCATATATCCATGCGTTTGTTCTATTTTCACATTCTCCATAGCAGTGTTCATGTCCACATAAAGCATTCCAAAGAAAACTATCAACACGGCTCTGTTTAACATTTTGACCAGGTTATATGTAAGCTGCTTACTAGTGTAACCAATACCTTTTGATGATGTTTATCATTGAACTTCCGGGTGAGTGACCCATATCAGTTCGATTGTCATTAATGTCCTACCGGAGTATATATTTGCACTGTAAATGAAGAGTCATTGATGATTTTTTCAGCAACAGTACCAGTGTGTAACTGTGCCATCTAATGAGTCATCCTTGATTATGATTACCTGCTTGTCTTATACCCTGACCCAATGGAGGCCTCGCGATCATGGCATCATTTGCCACTTTTCTGATAAATAAAAAGAGTTCATGTATTAAGGAAATATTTCTTAATTAGAAATATTCTGAAGAGACCCGAAACACGCTAATATAAAAATGTACATGTTATTACTATTTATTATGCCTCTACTGAGTTTTCCCTATATAAAAACAATACGATAAAATCTGCTATTTCCCTTAAATCACTTAAATCTCTCCATCTGAGAGCTACTCCCTCCCCAAATTAGGACTACTCCCTGCAAAAAAAGACTACTCCCTGCCAGAGAGAGGACTACTCCCTGCCAGAGAGAGGACTACTCCCTCATGAATATTTGTGGGCGGAGCTTATAAGATTTCAACTAATGAAAACATTGGTAGGCGGGGCCTTCTCCATTACGCTCGTGACGTCAATTTTCAGAACCAAATGCCAACAGTAAAAATGGCCACCGATGAAGGCCGTTTTGTTGTTGTAAAGAGGAGTTACAGCAGATTTTGGACGCTAAACGTATTTTAAATACAAAAGCTGTTATAAAGACTGCAGTGAATTCACTTCAAACATATTTAACAGAACGGAATGCCGGAAGCGTCGACGAGAAGGGTCAAGCAAGCTCAGAGGAACGTGTGTCCAGTTAGGACACACAAGTTTTTTTGCAGAACTTAAAACAAGTGGATGGGACTAGATCTAGATATGGTAGGAAAACAATGGTGACTATAAGATACAGTCTATAAAAACACTTCTTGAATGCTAGAAATGAAGATATCAGCAACGACGATGCATACAGTGCTTCCAATTGTATTTTTTCTCTTTGAAATTGTAAAAGGACATGAATAAATAAATTCATTTGTTAAATTGCCTTTAATAATTTGTTTCGTTATAATAAAACAGTTATAGAATGGGTAATTCGGGAAATAGCAAATTTATGGTCACCCTTGGTGAAAAACTATTCCCTATTAACTGTATAATGTCTGTTGCCAATTTCGAAAACGTCTTATTTGAGGAGCAGTACCAAGTCTCTGAAAATCTAACTATGTTAACGACGTAAGTAGAATATGACATCCTTGTACTAAGTTTCTTACTTCGAAGTCACAGGAATCTGTAATAATTTCACTGAATATAAATCTGTCTGGTAAAATTAATGACAAATCCCCGTATTCTGACACTCCAAGAAAGGAAATACTTAATTTCGAAGTACAATTTGAAATATTTTTCTAGCAGTTTTGGTAGTGTTATGTTAGGTAAAGAGCAATAGGTATTGTCTTTATTTAAACAACTTGATATACAATTACCGTACGAGTTGATTTACTTCACAGGATATAGTGTTATTATGTATGGGTGGGGTTAAACATTACAACGCTGAACCACTATGGGTTAACTGGATACCATACATCTTCCGTTTGTCTACAATTATGTTTACTACTGATCTATTTTTGTAGATCTGTAACACCGTTCAACTAAGTGGGAAAGGGTGTCAACTTGTGTATTTAGAGATGGGCTGATTAGTCTCATTACTGTCACAGGACCTCGTATCCAGTTAAGGTGCTTACAAAACATATTGTCACCAAACTATGGATTTCATTAAAATACTGCAACATTTCAAATACTAAAATCAGACCGTTTCCAACAGTATTGTTTTGTTTTGTTTCGCGCAATTTATTCGGCCATATTCAATTAACACGCAAGAAACGCCTATGTTTTCTTTTGAACATTTATTGTGCGAAAATGTACAGGCTATATGGTACATTACTATTACAACGAATCAAAAATGAAAAACAATGACATATTTCTACAGTTTCTATAGAACTTGCCTGATTTAATTCTTTTTAATAAAAATGATATTATCTTTATGTAGCAGTTCGACTAAGCAACTATACAGACGAGATTACAAAAATACATACGAATAATACAAAACTTGATTATTACCCTACTTCATTATACAAACAAGCGAATTTATGACAATGCCAATAAGGGAAATCAATATAAAATAGCACACAATATTATATGCAGGATAAAGCTATAACATAAAAAGTGCGCGTGTACTTCCTTTATGATTTGCTTACTCTATTCATAGGTAAACCTCGGCGAGAAGTAGGTAAACTACACTGAAGATTGTTAATGTCAGTTCACAACTTTAAAATTCCAAATATTGAACTATTTGGCTTATCCCAACATCCGGGTAAATGACAATCACATCTATGTCATGCTCCTCATTATTTAATTTTCTTTTCTGATATAAATCTGAGGGCAATTCCTTCCAGGATGAAGGTCAAAGCCCGAAAGTTTGAAACAAGTACCTGATTATAATCTGTTATTTTACATGTAGGAACATTGTGGAACATACAATATATATTGTTCTTTCAACGCATCGACACATATTTTTCTAAATCTGCAGGAATAGAATATACATTGTATATAGGGTTAAAATAAGTTCGATACATATATTTTATAAAATTCATTTCCTCAACTAAACATCTTCTTTCGCCACTTTCACTGTTTCGTAATCATTGTCACCTATGACGGTAACCTTACTTCCCTTTTGTAAGTAGCCATACTCAGCACTGACACAAGTTTGGTCATAACAGTTCTCTGAAGCGTCATTTCGACCCCGTCCTTTCTGGAAAGTGTCGTACGTTTCTCCATTACTTTGGCCACTACCTCGGGAGTGGTCATAAATGTCATCTGTTTGCCCTTTATGATTGACTCCTTTTTCTAGGTACCCATAGTCTTCTCTAAAATGAGTATGATCGTAGTAGTCGGCTGAACATTCCTCCCGACTTACTCCGGTCTGGAATGAGTCGTACGTGTCGCCATTCACTTGTACGACGGTTCGGGAATGGTCGTATATATCGGCGTTCTCCGGGGATACGTTTCTTCTACCATTCTGGTTCAAACGTCCATACATGCTTTCTCCTGCTTCTGACTTATGGTCATACAAGTCATACACGGCGTTCTCGGACTCTGTCATTCTATTTTTAAGTGAATCGTAGTCTCCGGTATCTACAGCATGGATTTGTTCCCGACCTCCTCGATGTTCAGTGACACAGTTAATATACTGGTTTTGATTCTGTTTTCTCGTAGACAGATTGTTTAACTCACGAGGAGGCTAGGATCTATTATCTGATTTATGTGTACGTTTTCTGAAACGAACAACTATGACAATTACACAGACTATTACAAGCACCACACAGGTTCCCACCCCTCCTAAGACAGGCTCCAAGTTTGTTGTTCGGTTGTCTTTTTTAGCTTCGCTCTTCGACTGAAATGTCGTCACTTCACCTAAGATAGACCAATGGATGTTTGTTGTCTGGTCGCTTTTAAAGGGTTCACTTGACCACTGTAATGGTTTCACTGATGTAAATCCGTCTTTGATAGCAGTACTGTCAATCCTGTTTAACATGGTAGTTGAAGCAAGTAGGATATTATGATTAACGTCCTTTGTGGAACGATGAAAGTCATATGGAGGCCTAGTTTGTTGTGGAATTTTGTGTGAGGTCAGGTCGGAGGAAGGTATTGTATACCCAGGTGATGAAGGAAGGATTACCGTTGTGAATGATGTGGCCTGTGGAGTTGTCGATATCCTAGTTCCTTTGATGCATATCCCAGTTTGTTTAGAAGAACACGGCAGCGTTATAAGAGTGAGTCCTGTGACTTAACGGGTAGCAACGCAGTAGTCTTGATTGCTGTTAGCCGATGATGTAATTCCCCAATAGAATACTTCCCTCATGATATAACCATTCCAAAAGAACTTACAATTTCCATGTGTTTTCTAACATGACACGTGCCATCGGGAATCGCCTCGTTGATTTAGTTTGCAATTGGATATTTCATCGTTTGGACACGCTCTTGCAATCACCTTATTCTCAATATTTGTCAGGGTATGTTGGTAATGGCACATACATTTTCCCAATTGTCCTTCAGATTTTCGACAGAAAAGTAACTCATTATTACCACATTGTGATGCCAAACACCTTGGTTTGATAGCAGTAATACGAATATTACAATAACAAACGTTTTGATGTAGATAAAAATCATCTGATTTACAAAAATAGATACATTCTGGTATCCTATTGTGTGAAACGTCTAAACCGGAACTACCAGCAGGTAAAGTTCCAGTTACACATCCTAAAAACTGAAGCGTCCCCCGGTGTTCTACTTTGGCCGATATCCATCCTGTTCCTGTGATATCGTGTGTGTCAAGGTTTACTGGATTCGTCCACACGTTACCAAGGCGCCCAATTCCCAGAAGAGAACAAGTCAAACTCATATTTGTCCAGGTTTCCATATATCCATGCGTTTGTACTATTTTCACATTCTCCACAGCAGTGTTCATGTCCACGTAAATCATTCCAAAGAAAACGATCAACACAACTCTGTTTAACATTTTGACCAGGTTATATGTAAGCTGCTTAATAGTGTAACAAATACCTTTCGATGATGTTTATCATTGAACTTCCGGGTGAGTGACCCATATCAGTTCGATTGTTATTAATGACCTACCGAAGTAGATATGATAGGCAGTGAAACTAGGTCTTGTTATAATCGAGTGACAGCATATTGTAAATATAACGTTTTCGTGTGAGATGTTGTGACCTTACTTCTCAACAGTCTGACTATCTATCGACGTAGGTAAGTTTGTTTTTCTGAAATATTGGATTTATTTTTGAACACCATCAACGCAAGTTTGAAAGGTTTTAATGTATGTATTAGGGAAAGATGTGTTGGTGAGTCCCTTTATTGCCACTGGTCCCGGTTTAAATGTTAAGAAATATATATCACCATCACGAAAAACTGCGGTTTAATTGAAATAATTACATTTCATCAATATCATCTTTATATTTGCATGATACGATTTAATATTCCAATGACTTATATTTATGTCAGGTATAGCGTGCATAGCCTTATCCCGACTGCTGCTTAGCTCACCAGGCGCAGAGTTTAAGCGAATGCACGAGATGTCACGAGAGCAGAATCCAGCGGATGGTGAATTCTTTTCGACTGGGCCAGATATACCATTACAACGGTTTTTAGTAACTTCCTTCTGTTATTCTAAAATCTACTAGCTAGGGAAAGTTAAACATGATGACCAATTATCAGCATAAGTAAGTCGACTTGTTTTTGTTTTCTGTATAATAACAATATTCCTGGAAATTTTGTTTTTGTTCAAACTGCAATAGTTTTGTTTTTTTTGTATATGAAGATATGACATTATTTTTAATTTTTTTCATTGTATTATAAATGTACTTAATTTACCAATTTCCGAAACTATATATTTATCCTCATCAGAAAATTAAAAAAAATGTACCTCCATTTAAATTTTCACACGCACTTTATATACCTCGGCGGCTTCATCAATGGCTTGTGATGTCTTACGGCGGTTTTATTTGTCCCACCTTTACGAAAACGTATTTCATTGCGAATATTAAATTCGCAGAATAGCAGAAAATAGATTTTGAAATGACACAATTTAAAAATTATTGAATTAAGTAAACAGATAAATGAATTAAATATATAATGCGGTCCGTTATTTAGATGTGCCATTTACGAAAAATCTGTCTTTGTATAATGATTTTGGAAACAGAGCTTCATTACATTTTCTGTAGTAAAAGAACAATTGACAAATGCCGAGCAGGAACCTGTGGCAGCACGATGAATGACAACAATGTGCATTTTCCTGACCATATATTGTTTTTATTGGTTTCCGAGCCTGGGTATTCCGTATATATTGGTGTTGCATATTCAAATTTTGTATTATGTTTTAATATAAATATATATTAAAACTGACCAGTCAGTAATATAGAACAGGAACTTCAAAATACGTTTCGTATACTTGTAAAGGTTAAATGCCCCTTTCTTCTATCAGGGAGGTATCAAATTTTGTATTATCAACATTTCTGTTTCATGTATGTTAAATCAAATAGAAGATGTTTTTGATTCATGTGAAAAATTGACTCGCCAGCTTCCGCCTGTCCCTTCGTTTGTTATAAACACTTACTATGCGTTTTCTATATTAAAACAATAAACGCTATGTCATTGCGCTGATATGCTTACTCCCAGCATGCATACTGATTCTTATTATATGAAATGTCTGAACTTGTATACAAACTAGCTTCCTTAATCAAAACGTGGAACTATAAATAGAACAAAATATCACGTTATACACACATTCTGTTATCAATGGGGTCATGCAATATCAGAGTTTTGAATTGTATGAAATGAACTGTATTTTTTTAGTGTGCTTGACAGTCCAAGGGTCTTCGTGCTACGTGTTAATACTTTCGTTTTTGTTAGGTATGTAATATGCTAGATCATGACAACACACTTATGTATGGTTGATCTATATGTGGTTATATAGACATTGGAATCACTGATATCTTGAGTAAACATCTAAGTTGATTTCTAATACTGTTTTTTTCATATTTAGGATACATAAAAATGCCCAAAAATCTGAACGTCTGTATAATTTAAAAATAACCCATTCTGTCGGAGTTATCAGTGAATGTATAAACTGATTCATGGTAAAGAAATAACTTCAACCCCCTCTCCTACTCTCTACCAGGGTTTGATTTATTATATATGTAGAAACTCTGCTCATATTTTTCCTGTTTAACCTGATAATATCTTTGAACAATTACATATTCTCATAATATGCTGATACGATCGATGCTAAGAACTAAAACAGATGCCTGCTGACTCGGCGAGACCCTTAACACTAAGTTGAGCGAGGTTTTTATTTCTAGATCTCGTCTTGTAAAATGCCCAATTTTTGTTAAAAATTTCCACAAGATTTAATTCTAGTCGCAATAAGGTTTCTCAATTCGACATTATATAAACAATTAGCGCTGACGTCATACTTTATACAGGATATTCATTTCAGTGTATCAAATTCTTTGACATTGTTCGTCAACATTAACCCAACACTTGATAGACTAACAAACACTGTTTAAAGTCTTCTTCATTTGAAATAAGTCGAACTTTGTAATCGTGAGCTTAATGACAGGGTTTTAGAAGATTTAAATGTTAAATAGAGTTTTTAAGTCTGTTTGATAACAAATCTTCAAATATAGGTACAAAAAATGAATTTGTGCACGCTTATTCGACAAATTGTTTAATTTACAATACAGGGGAGTTTTTTGGAAAAGAATTGCACGTGCATTGTCCGTCAGAAAATAATACATGGTCTATCGTCCAATAATAAATGGTCATTAACCAAGGAAAAGTGTTTTTACATCGTAGACGTAGTCGAATTATTTAAAGAAAATGTTATCGTAGTTGTATAATAAGGAAATGACGCCCTCTGTCAGGGGATCAGTAATATTTTTAGAAAGCCTGATCGTATGTATAATATAAGGAAATGAACCCTCTGTGGCAGACGGTTTTAAACAGACCCTTTTCACGTTTCAAATCGACAAATGACTATAAAAAGTCGGAAGAATGAATTGTAACTCGTGTTTATTAAATTATATAAAAGATTACATCAAGTGCATGTCTAATACATCAATATTTGATTTGAAGCTTGTTATCAGCATAAGCTTAATGGGCTCGATGCTTATCAGCAAGGTAATCTTCCTACTTGATGTCTGAATACATCGACAGATATACGGTTTACTCCGATAGACGTGCATACATGAAGCATACAAGACTTGTTGAACTTTTCAGTCAGACAAAATAAAGGTGGAAATACCCATATAAACATGTCAACACGATTGGGAGGGGATCGAATTTATATTATTAATGTGGGAGATAAGAGACCGACTGCGACCATCTACAGCACACCCCACTAACAGAGGAATTTCTTCAATATTACGTCATTGACAGCATAGTGGCTATCGATTACTGTTATTGGATTTAAGTTATTTGGGAATTTTAATAATTTTCTTAAATGTACTATTTGTATATTAAATGCATGTATATAATTTCCATGTAGTCAGTTCAAATAATACAATGAAAGTTTGTTAAATCAAAAGGCAGATATCTGTCTAGCTTTCTTGAATTATGAATTATAAAAAAAACACCAACATAATTGTTCTTTAAAGCGCAGAACATACGGACATAAATAGTATATTGTAGGCCCTCAACATTGTTTTTGACTTAAAAATGGTGAAATATATACATTATAATCATTGATTAAACTATAGGTTAGCAACAAATAGTATAATTATAAGTTTAAAAATAGGATTGATGTAAACAATATAAATTAATATATATATATATATATATATATATCTTATGTACACAAATTGGTTTAAGGATTATCAATAGTTACAGATTATAAAAATATTATTAAAAACACGCAACATATAAAAAAAATAGCCACTTAACGGTAAAATATAGCAAATATAACAAAATAACCATAAACGTATTCATACAACTGTCAACAAAACACACGATATATCACAAACATGCTTATATGGTCAATTTATACTGCGCAACAAACATCATCCTAAAAGAAAGACCATTTAAAATCCTTTTTTAACAAAACTTTGCGAGTTACTGTTAACACTGAGAAAAATCACAATCGGTGTATTTGTTTAAGTTCCATCTGATATACTTAAAAAAGGGAGAGAAAAAAACATCATGCCGAGGCATTACGATGAAATCCAAAATGGCAGTTGTTAAAATGAACACCCATCAACTGGGAAGACATGGTTAACCTTGAAAACCTATAGAATACGATAAATGTGTTTTTCGTGTTTCAGTATGTTTTAAAATCAAATTTAGCTATCCCAGGACCCATAGATGATCTATTCGTTGATAAACTGACAATGCGGTTGAATTTGGAATTGTGTCAACAAATGCAAAGCCAATAACAATTTAAGTTCATATCATGAACTGAAAGTGTCACTCTTAGGCGGCAGCATGTGAAGTCTTGTATTAATATTTTAGAGTTTTTTTAGTTCATTTCACTTGAAGCTTTTTGGGGAAGTTGACAATAATTTCAACGAAACCATTTTTAAACATAATCATGTTTAGACCTTGCTTACATATAATAAACTGCCTGACATACAGAACTTTTGGTAATTGTAATACAATTATGAGCAATTTCCTTTAAGGCTACAACTAATGTTCTACCATAAACAAACACGCTAGGTATTATTGAAAAATGATATAGGATTACATAACTGAAAATGTGATAAACAGACACGTTATCCAAGATACATGCTGATTATCAAATGTCACAAACTACTGGTACCATATGTGTCCGAGTCGGGCCGAGACGTTTCGTCCTTTTGGTGGAGATGGCCATAGGTCCCTTCAGTCAGAGCCCCTGTGTGATCGTATACGTCATCAACCATAACATCTTTATTCTGTTGTAGAATGCCGTAGCCATATGTAGAGTCGACTTGCGTATCTAGTCGTGCATGATCATAAGTGTCGTTTTCTGATTCAAAACCGTTTTGCATTCTCTTCTTATCAAAATGATTGTAATTATTTTCGTCATCAGATTCTGCCGCTGCATCTTGCCCGTGATGTCCGTGGACATGAGGAGATTCATCTAATGGAAGATAAATAGGATTTTGAGTTTGTGTTTTATCATTTGGCTTTCCTCTTAATGACTGATCAGTGTATCCAGCAATGCCCGACGCTTTTGTAATGGGTGTTTTGGCCCGATTCTGATTTCTTCGATACTTTATGTACAGTACCGTTGCTCCTATGATAATCAACACTGCACCACCAGATATAGCTCCAGCTAAGGCCGGCGTGTTATCCTGGTCATCCTGTCTTGCTTCCTCTGAACTTCCAGGTTTTGGCTTTACTGCTGTGTTAGATACAGTACTTAATGTATTAGCATTCGTTACACTCAGTGTTGACGTTATAACATTTCTGGTAGAGCCGTTTTTTACAGACTGGCTGTTGTTTGTTGTTGTAGACAATGGGCTATAGTCAGCTGACTGAGTTGTGGCTGATGGTCCTGTTTGAGTTATGGTCGAAGGGATCTCAGTTCTATTTTCATAGTTTGTTGTGGTAATGTCTACAAGGGAGGATGTCGACGGATGGCTCTCAGGCGATAGTGACGTTATGCTATCAGCATACGTAGTTGTTACACTTGGAGATGTTCGAATGTCCGAGGTTGGAGAGTTTGTTACAATCCCGACTGAAGATGTTGTGGTTTCTGTGTTACTTTTATTAGACGTGTACGTTGTTTTTACATCTTTACCACCGGCAGATGTCGTCGTGCGACTCTCTGACGATGAAAACGTATTATTATTGACAGACGTCAAAGTTGTTACCGCTGGAGATGCTGAAATTTCGGGGGTTGACGACGACGTTTCCTTCTCTGTTGAGGAAGGCCCTTCAGTACTTTCATAGTTTGTTGTGATGAGATGTGTAGTGTCCGTCGTATGAACTTCGGTAACGGCATCATTGCTGGCAGGCGTTGGGGACATTGATTCTGTCATAAAGTTAGCTGTGGGTGATGTTGGACTGGCAGAAGTTGTGGTCAGTCGGAACATTTCGGATTGTATTTTACATGCCGCATTTATAACAGACGTAGAATTCATTTCTGAGGTGTGAACTGTCATTTGATACTGTGATACATCATCTATGTCGCTGGTTGTTGCCGTACCGAAAAATTTTCCTATCCAGAACCAACTGTTACTGTTGTAGTTGATCGTAGACAGGTTTTCCTGAGCGATGTGTAAATTGCGTTCTTCACACGCCTTTACAGCCTCTATCCATGTTTTATTTTCTTCAGCATAGATTTGAAAATTGTTGTTTCTGTCAGAACAAATAAATGGAAAGTGTTCATTACAAGACATAACCTCATGTTTCTGAACCACTGCGTTGATATTCAATGCCTGGCATCCGTTTTTTCCGCCCATATTCTTTTCACAAAGGCATGTGAAATTGTACAGGGAAGAAAAATTGCCACATTTGTCGATGGGGCAACGGAATTTTGTACAATTTGAATTATTTACCAGCTCACACATACAGTCTTCCTGATTTCCCGATACTAGATAAAACCCAATACTCACAAGGAAGATGGTCACAGATAATCGTATCGACAACTGGTTCTTTGTCATCTTTCATCAGTTGGTATCTGTAAACGATCATACCACTTCAGAGTCCAAGGATTTATGACCAGTCTATGAAGGTGTGTCTCGATAAAATGTAGCCAGGCGTATCTTGGTAAAACAGAACTGGTTCATAACTTCCTTTTTCTATATAATCGATATTGTTATCGAAACCGCCAGGTAAGATATTCTGGAATGTATTGCCCTTAAATTGTTATCAGCTCACCTGCTTTGTTAATATAAACTAAAAACTTGCGATTATTTTGTTCCTTGTTGCTGATTTTTTTTTCTCCACGAGGTTAGCAAAAGTAGACAGCATATTATCAGAGTGACTCAAGGCTGGTTATTGAACAATATAATTTCACAATCGCCAGTATTACCAATGTGAAGGGCATAGCGTAAGGCTGACACATTGCTCGTTATATATCTATTACATAATAGTATATAAGGTGTACAATAATTTCTATTGGTCATATTAATAAATTATGAAATATTCAAATAATTATGTGCATAAAAACGTTTCACAGAGTTATAGGAAAATCAAATATTCATAGTGATATGACTGCTGTTTGTATAGAGAGCGGTAGCATTTTACTTCAATCCGGACTTGATTTATAAAAACAAACCAAAAAAATAATTAATATCACTTTTATTTTTAATATGGCGAATTTGCGAATAAGGGATTCGTATACAACAGCATCTCTTGAATTAAAAGAGAAATTGCACGGTAAAACGTGTTCAGCATATTAAACATATGTCTTTACACATTTGTTTTGATGGAATTTGTAACCCGTAAAGAAACTAAAAGATTTTTTTTCTTCTTTATAGTCTGTGTTCGTATTCCGTTTCATTACTATATATATGTTTAATGTCCCTTGTATCACCTGTAAATATGTGATCATAGAAATCCTCACCCATTGTTGGTTGAGTGATGCATGGTTCATTGAGACTAACATAAACACCGTGTGATGTAGTGTGTTTGGTGAATTGTCCCTTCCTCGTGGTATTGGTTATCTAAATTAAATGTTGTTACAATATAGGTCTTTGTTAAAGATTTTAATGGGTGATGTTGTCTGACTATGTGAGACTGGTGTCGGTATCGTATAGTGTATCTTTGACACTAAAGAGTTATATAATGACGATCCAGATAGAGACTCGTTATGTTCCCTCTCAATTTCGCCAACTATAATTTGAAAAATGAACTCGCAAGTACTTTATAAGTAAATGGTTGTCTTGTTTTGAATGAATTTGTAGTAACAAACTATTTGGATGTCGTTCTAGTGACGATACAGTGAATTGTTAAGTGTCTGCTAACACTGACACGGATCAGTGACGATACAGTGAATTGTTAAGTGTCTGCTAACACTGATACGGACCAGTGACGATACAGTGAATTGTTAAATGTCTGCGTACACTGACACCGACCAGTGACGATACAGTGAATTGTTAAGTGTCTGCGTACACTGACACCGACCAATGACGATACAGTGAACTGTTAAGTGTCCGCGTACACTGACACAGACCAGTGACGATACGGTGAGTTGTTAAGTGTCTGCTAACACTGACACGGACCAGTTACGATACAGTGAACTGTTAAGGGTCCGCGTACACTGACACGGACCAGTTACGATACAGTGAACTGTTAAGTGTCCGCGTACACTGATACGGCCAGTGACGATACAGTGAATTGTTAAGTGTCTGCTAACACTGACACCGACCAGTGACGATACATTGAATTGTTAAGTGTCCGCGTACACTGACACGGACCAGTGACGATACAGTGAATTGTTAAATGTCTGCGTACACTGACACGGACCAGTGACGATAAAGTGAATTGTAAAGTGTCCGCGTACACTGACACCGACCAGTGACGATACAGTGAATTGTTAAGTGTCCGCGTACTCTGATACGGACCAGTGACGATACAGTAAATTCTTAAGTGTCCGCGTACACTGACACCGACCAGTGACGATACAGTGAATTGTTAAGTGTCCGCGTACACTGATACGGACCAGTGACGATACAGTGAATTGTTAAGTGTCCGTGTACACTGACACGGACCAATAACGCTGCTTCTGTTGATATAGTGCCATATGCTAAGACAATTTCTATTTCTTAAATAATAAACAAAAAGAGAGAAAGAAGCACTATTGCACAATGTCTGTTGAATGGTAATATTACAGTGTTGGTTGTTACAGCAAAAGCGCATCTTTGACTGCTATCAATTCTCCTTTCTGTTATTCCTCATTCAATAACAGAAAGATCAAACCATTGCAATGTGTGACTGTATTTTGTGGTATCGTGGTATTCTCTACTCCAAAGCAAAATTCATTTGGGTAACAGTCTATCAGTGATTGCAGGAGAGGTAGATGGCTTTGATGACCTTTTTGCTTTGTTCAGTAAGAATGATCAACATTAAAATACGGATTATTTGAGGGACAATCCATAGTTCTGTACGGAGGTTTACCCTGTCGACCCATAACCGTTATGCATTCATCGTTGGCTGTGTTCGTTTCGCGAAAGTACGAATACTTTTACGACTAATACAGGTAGGTGACGTCACAAAAATGACAAGCAGTATCACTACGATTTATTTGCGAGCAACAAAAGTTTTATGTGTGATATATCGTCCTTCTCAAATACTACCGCTTCGTATAAGTGTTGATAGTACACTGTGTCTCGCACGGGTTGACAGAATTATAGAACGAATAAGTCGATATTACAATAAGTATAGCACAGTTTGACATGTTCACAAAACGAACGAGCTACGTCAGCCACCAAAACTGATTCAAATTGTTCAGCGTTCACTCCAATCAATTCCCGGTACTAATGCCTCCTGGTTAGGTTGATATGAATCATTTTGGCATGTACGGATATCCCAGGTGTTGAGTCTTCTCCCAGGGCGTATGATGAAAGTTTTTGGCAAGTGTTATGATAGTTACTCCCCTTGCATCACAATGTTTGTGGTTTATGTTTGTTTTACTCTAGCTAGGCGAGAACTGTAATATTATTACAGAAAGTAGATTTTTATAAGGAAGATTTGTCTTCGCTACAATATGAACTTTAACCATCCATGATAGTGCGTGGGTGAACCCCAGAGGAATACAACATGGCTGAATACCTATCTACCGACGATTGGAAAGTCTTTGTATTACAAATCATTCACCACCAAAGCCACAACGTTATATGGTCTGATATCAGCAAACCCAGTAACCCCATCCTTTCTGCTTGTTAAACATAAAATAAAAAAAAATAAAAAAACATACAATTGATTAAAATGGAATCAAACAAAATAAACGGAACGTGATTTGTTTATATATATTTATTTATAATGAAGCAGATATGTGAAAAGAATACAGAGCTAAAAGCAAAATAACATTAAAATATATAAGCATTGTGAATCATTAACATAGATATATCATTTCTATGAGATACAAATGGTATTTGACGGATGTTTCCTGAATACACATATATAAGCAATTAGTCCATACAAGGATTACAAGTCATTAGATTTATTTCCTAACGTCTTGTATAAAACACATACTTTTCTTCATGTCATATTTACAAACTTATGATTTTAATGTGTTTTACATGTACTTATACAGATTTATCAATAATGTTAATACATAACCCCACCTACAAGAAAAACGGGTAATTTGGTAATCTACTGTTAAACCTCCTGTGAACTAAGGTCTGTTTTGAGATTAATAGACAATATTATTATAAACTTATCTGATATTCATAAGCATCTTTCATTTTCATTTTCATTTCTAGATCCCGATTCTAAGTATTGCAGGTAACATATAAATAAACCGTTTTGACGTTTGAGCAAAACGGATGTGTGCGAGTGTTTTAATATTGATTTTTACTGATAACGTTTTATCAACCATTCCACGGAGATATCTGAGCACACACGTGTTTCAGTATACACATACCGGTGTTATGTTTGAATATAGGTTAATCGAACGCTAATATTTTGCCGTACTTATTGGTATATGTTGATGTGCCATGAAATAAATATTTACCTCGGACAGTATTCACCTATACATTTGTAATTTCCAGAAACCTTTCCGCTCGTTAACATAGTTTTGCACCATATATACCTCCGAACATTGAAAAACGTTCTATCGGTTCTGTAAGCTGAAAAGTTTACTCCATCTTATAATTAATTACTATTTAAACTTATATATGCTCATCCACGGTTTCTCAAAGCGATTTAAGATTTCGGATTCGCACCTTATTAAATAATCACGTGGTCACAATCACTGTCTTTGCCATGGTGATCTTGTCTATTACCTAACTGTCCATAGATCTCACAGGTCACGCCAAGGAAGAGAAAATCATACTCGTTTTCGTCACTGCCAGTATGTTTAATATCAGTGGGCCTGATACTTCCATATGCGTCACCTGTATCACAAATACAGGCATGGTCAGGCATTTCTTCAGTGTCCGCATATTTAACTCTAGAGGGATGAAAACTCCCATATGTGCCACATTCCACAACAGTATGGTCATGTTTATTCTCCTTTGAATCAATAACATAGTCATAAACACCCTCCTTTTTAGATATGCTTTGTGATTCGTCAGTTAACTTTATTGTAACTGTCATTTTAACGTTGTATTGATGAAATGCTTCAGTTGAAACTTGTGTTCCGAACGGACGGCCTCGACCTGTTCCTATACATCCCACCACAGATCCTATAATTACCGATGTTTCGGAAGTAGTCTGGGTGTTTTTGGCTGATGCATTAATTAAACTTTTCTGGTACTCGGGTAACTTTGGATGACGGAACCATGTTTTTCAGTTAGTTTATGATGAGATAGAAGGTTTCTGGCTGTGACTTGTTTGTCATCAACACGTGAACTCACTTTTGAATATGTTGGTGAGACAGTTACGTCTTTTGCAGAATTAGTAGTTGTCGAAACCGTATAGATTGATAATGTTGTATCTTCTCCTGTTGTTGTTCTAATATTAATGCAGAGTGCTTGGAGTCTAATGTCATAGAAAATGTTCTGGTGAACAGATATGTTGGTCTTATAAGCAGCAATGCATCATATCATATCATAGCATTCCTCACCTCCTTATTTCCCCATTTTATAACGTTCACAACAAAAACGCTATCCAAATACAAACCGACATCTGGTGAAACTGTGATATTCTGAAATTCAGAGAATTGTAAGTTTCTTTGTAACGAATTCCAACGATTGCAGCTACGTGAGTTTCGTATCCTGATGACTTATCGGTAATGACGTCGATGGTTCAGACGGATTTCTACAAATGTGCCAGTTAGGCGAGGAACAGTTATTAGCCCTGTATAAAGCTTTATGTGAACCATGTTTATAGGTAGCTGTTATGCAGTTACCTTGTATTTCACTGGTGAAGTGTACATCATAACGACAAACTCTCCCACAAAATGACATTTTAGTATTACCGAAAACTTTAGGAATGCAACCATGTCTTGTAAAATGTGCAGAACACACACATTTGTTGTTTGTGAGGCAAACACTTATGATGTTTACAGTGTAGCAATCATGTTAACGGATCATCATTCAAAGGGTGTTAGACCTCAAACAGGTATCCATAAAGACAACCAACGAAGTCGACCCAAACTCGTTTAATATAAGCTCCAATCAAGTCCCTAAAATGGCTACCCTTGCTAGCGTTGGTATCGATACGAAGCCTCAGGATGTCACTGGTACGTTCATGTCCAACCAAGGGACATCTTGAATCCGTCACAAAGTCTGACAGTGTCCACCGTGTCGCATTGAAAACAAGATATACTGTACAACAGG
The DNA here is from genome assembly GCF_002113885.1 of Mizuhopecten yessoensis. Lineage (NCBI taxonomy): Eukaryota > Metazoa > Mollusca > Bivalvia > Pectinida > Pectinidae > Mizuhopecten > Mizuhopecten yessoensis. The sequence continues at coordinate 31,303 of NW_018480017.1, read as the reverse complement.
TTATCGATAATTCGTTAAGTAGTTCGATTAAAAGTAAAGGATGTATAATTGGACCACATACATCAGTTTTAGAGAGGAGATAATTCATTACTACAGGCAGTCAGTCCGAGATGCCCCTTAATACGTGTAGAATGTAAGTCATCAACTAAGTTTTTTATGACCTTTATCATGTATTCGAAGAATAGTCGTTATCATGCATGTTTTGGCTACATGTTGACAGTGATGGGTTGTTGGGTTACTGATAAGAATGTTATCTTAGTGTTTTTTATTCCCTCCTGTAGGTTGTTGATACAGGCCGTGTTCGTTTGTATCTCTAATCATTCAACTAAAGGAAGTAAATCATTGAAGTACCTGAAAATACCGTAAATCCCCACAGGAATTTTAAAAGATTGTTTTTACTAATTTTTCTGGATAACTAAAGGAATGAAAAGGAATATCCAAACCACCGAGTGCATGCAGATCAACGAAATAATTATTACATTTACCATATTAGTTGTCATGATGATTTTAGTGTTTTATTTGCATCTTCTATCATCATACCGTCATAATTAGTGTCGATGTGACTGTTAACCTCAAAGTCAAGTGATCTGTACGTGTCACTACATGTGTTGTCATAATACTCATTATCACGGCAACTGTTGCTAAATTTCAAGTGCAGCTATCCATATACGCGTTGACATGGCAACTGTTGTCAACTTTCATGTGAAGTTGTCCGTACGTATCTCCCCGTGTGCTATCATAATACTCATTGTCATGGTAACTGTTGTCAACTTTCATGTCAAGTTGTCCGTACGCGTCTCCCCATGTGCTATCATAATACTCATTGTCATTGTAACTGTTGTCAACTTTCATGTCAAGTTGTTCGTACGTGTCTCCCCATGTGCTATCATAATTCTCATTGTCATGGTAACTGTTGTCAACTTTCATGTCAAGTTGTCCGTAAGTGTCTCCACATGTGCTATCATATCACTCATTGTGATGGTAACTGTTGTCAACTTTCATGTCAAGTTGTCCGTACGTGTCTCCCCATGTGCTATTATAATACTCATTGTCATGGTTACTGTTGTCAACTTTCATGTGAAGTTGTCCTTACGTGTCTCCCTGTGTGCTATCATAATACTCATTGTCATTTTCAAGGTTTTTTACTTTTTCATGAAGGTGTCCGTATGCTTCGTCGCCAGTCGTATCCGGAAATGCGCCCACGTGATCATACTCATTGTTGTCTTCATATCTACCGAAATCACGTTGCGTATGGCCATATGTGTCGTCCATTGTAACAGTATGGTCATACTCACTGTCATTGTCATGCTTCTCTTTATTCGTACCAAGTTTACCATAGTGTTCATCTTTATGGCCAATAAGCGAATGATCATATAAATCATCGCCTTCTTCCTTTTTAATTTCATTTAGATGGTTATAAATATCGTTTGTCGCTTGTTGACTATTTGTCATTTCCAAACTATCACACACGACATCCTCTGATTTGATTGTAGGTTGTTTTGTAAACACTCCTCGACGACGGAGCAGTGCAATGATAACAGCTATGATAACTACACATAGAACACCCCCTATGATTGACCCTACTATTGCTGGTAGTGGAGGCTTTGTAAGACCTCTGTTCAATGTCTCGTAGGAGTTTGGATCGAAAGAAACATCTAAAGAACATACTGAGGTAGATGAGGACTCGCTTTCACAGTTGGTTATATCATCAATGGTTGTTTTGTAGGGTTGATCTGCATCAGTACAAGGACACGTTGTGGACTTTAGTGTCGGTTTAGTTATATATGGTGGTGATTGTGTTGGTATAAAAGTGCCAATGTCGACACACAAAGCCGAAATAGAAGTGTTACAAGCAATAGCATCAGTTATCAAGTTGCGTTCGGCGTCAATATGTACTGCAATACATCCCATGTTGTCGGAAGTAGACTGGTTGCCCCATAATTTGTAGGATACCGCAAATGCACCTACCCAATAAATACCATTTGTAATGTCTGGAGGTGTAGAATTTAAAAGAGTGGTTTTCCCTGCAAATTGTCTGTTTCTATCACAACAGCTGAGAAATGTATCCGACCACGAACCCGGGGAAGTTTTGGAAAAATTTCCAGGATTCGAAAGATCAAAACATAAGCCGCTATGATTTGAGCTACAATTAGAAATCTGGAACGTTGTCCGATTGCCTTCATGAGTAGCAGTCATACAAGTCACTGTGTAGCCCTCAATCGTCGTACTACTGTCGTTTGTTATACCATATTCACACATACAGTTGTGTACAATATTATCTGATACATATGATCCACTACCACAATAAGGATATAAATTACAGCGGCACGGGGCTGCTTTACAACTGTTGATTTTTTCTAGTTGCACGTGCTTCGAGCAATAACACATATGTTCTGTTAGAATAAATCCACCGAAGTTGCAATGTAATAAACATGCTTTTGCTGGATCTCCAGATACCGTTATTCCTTCACTACTATTCCTTCCATATACACAGCCTTTGAAATCGAGCCAAACTTGTGTGAAATACGCTTCTATCCAGGCTCTTGTAAATCTATTCCATGACGTAGCGTCTATCATCACTGTATTGACAACACCGCTCATGTTAGAGCCTACCATTACACACGAGTTATCATGCACAGCCTCGAGCCATGTTTGGTTCCTTGATAATTTTACAGGTATAGCGTTTTGGTGACCGTTACTGGCATCTGTAGAAACAAATATTAAGAAAGGTAGCAGCAAAGCAGCACGAACCGTGTATTTATACATATTATGTTTCACGACAAAGACTATGAAATGTCAGGGTTCCACAACAAAGATAATCAAACTTCAAGTTGTCCTACGTGTGTATTACTAGCTCGTCTCTGTCAATCGTTCACTTATTCCATTATCGTACCCCTGGTGGAAAGAACAAGGTATCAATACCTCGACAGGTAATCTAAATAGTTCCATAACCCGGAAGGTGTATAACTGAAATAGCAAAAAACCCGTCTGTTATCTCACTGTTGTCCACTAAATGCGCAGCGTGTGTAAATCAATATGGCTAAACTTATCGATATTCTCATAATAGGAAAACCATGTCATGTTAAAAATAAATGTCTTCTTTGGTAGCGCATTTACATGAGAGACCTAATTCATTATAATTGTGACGGTCGTCATTATACCGATCACATTGTTTCTGCGTTTACTATGATAATTGGTTTGTCCACTATTAGCATCATTGTGGAAGACGCGGAGATGTTATTATCAAGAAAAGGAAACTTTAAGTGTTAATAAACTTAATTGCATTAAATGATCAACAAACAAAACGAGGTGTTGTTTTAAATACGAAACGGTTCGATGCTTTTGAGTTGCATTAACATCTATCAGCTTCAAACGATTTTTGAGTTATGCCAGGTTTAGATTTCAAATGACCTAAATTTGAAATCGGGTTATGGTGACTCCCGAAAGATTTCTTCAGTGCAGGGTATTGCTTCTCCAATAGACAACCCTCGTAACCCGATACCTTTTTACCATTGAATGATCTCTGGAGTAGTAAAACATTATATGAGGTCTTGCGTGTTATTTTCTAACAACAGCAGAAATCAATTAACACAGTAGTAATGTTCCATTTTTTTCTGTCCTATGCATTTGTAATATAATGTATTCGTCATGGGATTGTGGGTGGGGTGCTTTTTCAGAATTTCCTTTCGTTTAGTATCCCCCTATCCCTATTTCGGTTCATCTTGTTCGTTTTCTTTTTGATTCTACATATCGTAGCTTTTTCAAGTTAATGTATTTTTTATTGTAAAAGAATCATCAGCTATTGAAATTATTTCACCACAAAATTGTTGATGTATTTTCATATGTTAATTACTCACATTAGTTGAGGTATTGTAATGTACCATAATATATCAGTTATCTTAATGATAGCTCACAGTAGCTTTGTGATTTTAATGTATGCCATTTAATTCAAAATTACACACGACAAAGGTTTATTTACATAATGTATTAGTAAGTACAATGATTGAATACTTTATGTGTATAATGGCAAAACGGACATTGATGCATTTATTGTGTTGAGACCAAGAAGGATGAAATCTATATGTATTGTACTTCAATCTCAGTGTACTGTAATCACATGTAGTATGTGTGTCTTCTACACGTACACTTAATAAAACTTCACTTTGAGTTACTCCCCTGGCATCACTTAAGCCAAGTCCGTGTTGGGTTCCTGGAGAATTTTTCAGGTAAAGTGGGTATTGTTAAGTGATAGGCACTAGGTCTATCATTCGTTGCAATAAAACGGATAACAACATACGTTTCGTGTGTGCATAGCACTTGTGTTTGACGATACAGACTAAAGGATATAGCATTTCTCCATGATGCAGACTTTAAGATCCCGTTTTACACAACAACAAAAAAGACATTTAGAAGTCGGATTTCCCCAAGCCAACCTTACGGGTATCGACACATGGCCGACAGCCTATATTGTTACACCATATACAATGATAAAGGTTTTGTCTGTATTGTCCATCAACCTATTTACAATGTTATCATGTTGATACATTAAAAATATGTTCGTGGACAGACAATGTAAAATGTTGCGAGGACCAAGAAGTGAGGTCGGGGACAAAGTTCGTTTAACAGAGAGTACGTACTTCTGTTATCTTACTATAGTGTCCTAGATTTCAATTGATACTTAATGGGGTTAGAACAAATCCTCCTATAATGACAATAGAATTTTACGTTTAAATCAATTCTAGATATAAAGGCATTTAAATGATTGAATGTGTTTGAAAAGTTCACTTCATATACTTATTTTTATGTTGGAAAGGGCTTTGTGTTCTTTGATGAGCTTCATATGTTATGTTATTCTATTTTATTTATTCATCAGTTAATCACTTGCGATATGAATTCAGTGAAATGCATATATTTTATAGAGAATTCTTTCAAAATAATTTGCATTTCTGATGCCAATTAAAAATCTTTAATACTCTCTTACGTAGACATTGATATTTATGAAATACGACGACAACTTCTATTGATATTATTATCAAATTGTACAGTAGAGAATAATTCTGGATAAAATTTAAGATATCACATATAGTCACCAACCCAATTTCCTTCGTCAAAGTAATGTGTTACCGGTTTGAACGTCGTGGTCTATACTGTTATTTGCAACAGATAAACGATCTACCTGTGTTATTCACGCCAGTTCTACTCTTTACAAGTTATAGATAAACGATCTACCTGTGTCATTCACGCCAGTGCTACTCTTTACAAGTTTCTTACTTAACATTATTCTTATATTATTTATCATTATTTTTTTCTTAAAATATTTAGACGCAACGTATTGAAGCAACAGTCCAGTGATAATTTTAACTGACATTATCTTACCAATGATGCGATTTTAGTGTCTACCATGATTAAAGACTTTATTTATTATTATTTCTTTTTAAAATGATTAGACGCGACGTATTGAAACAACATGCCAATTACCTCCTGGCTACGTTACTCAAAGCCCGAGTACCAATGTTAATTTTCATCATATTTAAAGGGGAATACCGAGCGAGTTAGAATGCTGGTGATATTAAGTACACTGACAGTATCAATTGATTTGACCATGCTGCAAAGGAATACTTTAACACCTGGTCTGGTCTGTTCTGGTCTCAAATATTTGATTTTACTGGTCAAGTCCCGAATGGTTGTCTGGTTTGTTTCTGGTTTCATTGACCAGTGTCCAACTATTTAAATTTCATATTGAATCTCTTTTGAACGTTTCTGGATATCGAATCGATCAGTAATCGTCAATAAATCGATATCTTGTGCAATTAAATTATTACATATCTATGTGAACAAAATAACGAAAAGGCTTGGGTATGTTCGTATTCCGTTTCATTACTATATATATGTTAAGTTCCCTTGTATCACCTGTAAATATATGATCATAGATATCCTCACCCTTTGTTGGTTGAGTGATGCATGGTTCCTTGAGACTAGCATAAACACCGTGTGATGTAGTGTGTTTTGTGAATTGTCTCTTCTTCGTGGTATTGTTTATATACTTTAAATGTTGTTACAATGTAGGTCTTTGTTGGAGCTTTTTCTCTCGTCTAGATATTTTTTTACATTTCAGGAAAAAGGGGTCACTGAAACTAATTGGCATAACAACTTCTCCAATCACAGACCCTACACGAATGGGTGATGTATTCTGACTATGTGAGACTGGTGTCAGTATCGTAGAGTGTATCTCTGACACTAGAGAGTTATATAATGACGATCCAGATAAAGACGCCTTATGTTCACTATCAATTACGCCCACTGTAATTTGAAAATTGAACGTCAGTAGTACTTTATAAGTAAATGGTTGTCTTGTTTTGAATGAATCTGTAGTAACAAACTATTTGAATGTCGTTCTAGTGACGATACAGTGAATTGTTAAGTGTCCGCGTACACTGACACGGACAAGTGACGATACAGTGAATTGTTAAGTGTCCGCGTACACTGACACCGACTAGTGACGATACAGTGAATTGTTAAGTCTCTGCTAACACTGACACAGACCAGTGACGATACAGTGAATTGTTAAGTGTCCGCGTACACTGACACGGACCAGTGACGATACAGTGAATTGTGAAGTGTCCACATACACTGATACGGACCAGTGACGATATAGTGCTATGATCGCCTTTTTTTAGTTCTTCAGGGAACATTCTATATCCATTCACGATATGAATATTGAATTTTTCATTATTATCACTTTCCGTTATTTATTGGCTCATGTCTTCCCTTGAGAATGGAAACCTAATAGGTTTAGGCCTGAATTTACCTTGCGGCTGTCATAAATGAGGCAGATGACACTCACTTTTCCGAAACTCAATGCCCTTATCTCCTAATACTTTATGTCTATTCATGTTAAACTTTAATTTGCTCTTTTACTCCTTTTCATCGATTTTGAGTTCGAATAACGGATTTTTTTACATCTCGATTTTTTTTTATACCAGAGCAGTTAAATGTAGATGTTTCATCTATTTTATTGAAAACACACCCAAGTTGTATAATTTCAATTATTATATATTAGTTCATACAATGGTTGCATTCAAAATGAGAAGGGTGCCAAGACGTAACAATGATGAATATATAGAATTGAAAAGTAGTTACTCCCCTTGCATCACAATATATGTGATTTATGTTTGTTTTACCCTGGCTAGGCGAGAACTGTAAGCATTTTTTATAAGGAATATTTGTCTACGCTACAATATGAACTTTAACCATCCATGATAGTATGTGTGTGAACCCCAGAGGAACACAACATGACTGAATACCTATCAACCGACGATTGACAAGTCTTTGTATTACTAATCATTCATCACCAAAGCCACAACGTCTGATATCAGCAAAGCCAGTCGCCCCATCCTTTCTGCTTGTTACGCTTTTTTTTTTTTAAATACATTTGATAAAAATGGAATAGAATAAAATAAACGGAACGTGTTTGTTGTTATATATTTATTTATAATGAAACAGATATGTGAAAAGAATACAAAGCTAAAAGCAAAATAACATTAAAATATATAAGCATTGTGAATAATTAACATTTATATATAATTTCTATTTAGTAAATGGTAGTTGACGAGATACAAATGGTAATTAACGGATGTTTCCTGAATACACATATATAAGCAATTAGTCCATACTAGGATTACAAGTCATTAGATTTAATTCCTAACGGCTTGTATAAAACACATACTTTTCTTCATGTCATATTTACAAAATTATGATTTTAATGAGTCTTACATGTACAAGATATATCAATAATGTTAATACATAACCCCATCTACACGAAAAACAGGTAATTTGGTAATCTACTGTTAAACCTCCGGTGAACTAAGGTCTGTTTTGAGATTTAACAGACAATATTATTATATATTTATCTGATATTTATAAGCATCTTTCATTTTCATTTTCATTTTCATTTCTAGATCCCGATTCTAGGTATTGCAGGTATCATAAATAAACCGTTTTGACGTTTGAGCAAAACGGAATTGTGCGAGTGTGTTAATATAGATTTTTACTGATAACGTTTTATCAACCATTCCACGGAGATATCTGAACACACACGTGTTTCAGTATACACATACCTGTGTTTCTGTTTGAATATAGGTTCTCGAACGCTAATGTTTTGCCGTTCTTATTGGTTTATATTGATGTGCCATGCAATTCATATTTACCTCGGACAGTATTCACCTAAACATTTGTAATTGCCAGGAAACAATACCTTTTTACCATTGAATGATCTCTGGAGTAGTAAAACAAGACATGTACATTATAAGAGGTCTTGTGTGTTATTTCCTAACAACAGCAGAAGTCAATAAACACAGTAGTAATATTCCATTTTCTTCTGTTCTTTGTATTGGTAATGTAATGTATTCGTCTTGGGGTGGGAGGTGGAGGGTGCTATTTCAGAATTTCCTTTCGTTTAGTATCCCCTATCCCTATTTCGGTTCCTCTTGTTCGTTTTCTTTTTTTACTCTACATATCGCAGCTTTTTCAAGTTATTGTATGTTTTATTGTAAAAGAATCATCATCTATTGAAATTATTTCAACTCAAAATTGTTGATGTATTTTCTTATATTGATCACTCACATTAGTTGAGGTATTGTAATGTACCATAATATATCAGTTATCTTAATGATAGCTCACAGTAGCTTTGTGATTTTAATGTATGACAATTAATTCAAAATTACACACGAAAATTTTACAGGTAAAGTGGTGTTTTTTTAAGTGATAGGCACTAAGGTCTATCGTTCGTTGAAACAAACCGTTGATACGTTTCGTATGTGCATAACACTTGTGTTTGACGATACAGTCTATATGACAGATAATGTAAAAAAAGTGCGAGGACCAGAAATTGAGGTCGGTGACAAAGTTCAAATAACAGAGAGTACGTACTTCTGTTATCTTACTATAGTGTCCTACAGATCAATTGATACGTAATGTGGTTAGGACAAATCCTTCTATAATAACAATAGGTTTTGACGTTTTATCAATTCTAAGTGTCAGTACATGTAACTCAGGTCCGATGTGTTCTGTTTACTGAAAAACTTCCTTTTGACCAGAGAATCTAAGTGAGTGACTTAAACTTTCGCTAAACAATTTTAACGATGCGATTTCAGCGTCTATCATGATTAAAGACTTGTTCACTGTTGTCCGCATTGTTGATGAGCTACATACGGTAATGAATTGAAGGAAGATATCATAAATATGGTGCCGGAAATATTTTGACCGGGTCCATTTTTAATATTTGATCGGACACTGACGTTGCCTCTCGTATAATTTTAGATGGTTATGTGGTATACTTTTCCCCTTTTTATCTATCTTTAAAGTATTTGAATGATTTGATGTTACGTGAAAACGATTTCTGCTGCTCCTGAAATAAAACTTAACCGGATGTCACATCGTACCTGTACTTGATAGAAAACTAACAAGTGGTGTAAGCTTGTATTTGTTATCTTCTTTGACCTGTTTATACAAATATCTTTACTATTTGTCATATGTTGATCAATCAAAGTGTGTGTTAGTACGTGTATCTTTAATCATATGTAAACAATAACTGATGTCCATGTCGATGGTGTCAGATAATACGTGATTAGAAATATTTCAGGCTTTTAGATAATCAGACTCAAAACCCAGAAACAATTGTAAAAAAAAAGAGAAATTGCACTGTAAAACGTGTTTAGCGAATTAAACATGTCTTTACACATTATTTTCCGTTGGAATGTGTAACCCATAAACAAAATAAATGATTTTTTTTCTTTATAGTCTGGATAAAACCATGTCTTGAATTGACAGTTAACGCTCAGTGCATGTGAATAAACTAGTCCCTGTTATTCTTAACATTTTGGAATAATAAATAGAGCATAAGAAAAAAGTGATGAACAGAGGAATTTGCAGATGTTAAGACTAGGAGTTAAAGGCATTTAAATGATTAAATGTGTGTCAAAAGTTCACTTCATATATTTATTTTTATGTTGGAAAGGGCTTTATGGTCTTTGATGAGCTTCATATGTTATGTTATTCTATTTCATTTAATCATCAGTTAATCACTCGCGATATGAAATTCAGTGAAATGCATATATTTTATAGACTTTATGACAATTCTTTCAAAATAATTTGCATTTCAGATTGCAATTAAACATCTTTAATACTCTGCTTTTGTGTAGTAAGAATGATCAACGTTAACGTATGGATTATTTGAGGGACAATCCCGAGTTATGTACAAATGCCAAGCAGTATCACTACCATTTATTTGCGGGCAACAAAAGTTTGAGGTGTGACATTTCGTCCTTCCCAAATACTACCGCTTTGTGTAAGTTTTGATAACACACTGTGTCTAGCACGGTTTGACCGAATCATAGAACAAATTAGTCGATATTACAATACGTATAGCACGGTTTGACAGTATCACAACACGATCGAGTTACGTCAGCCACCAAAACTGATTCAAATTATTCAGCGTTCACTCCAATCAATTACCGGTACAAGTGCCTCCTGGTAGGGTAGATATGAATAATGTTTGCATGTAAGGATATCCCAGGTGGTGAGTCTTCTCCCAGGGCGTATGATGAAAGAGGTAAGTTTTTTGGCAAGTGTTATGATCGCCATTTTTATTTCTTTAGGGAACATTCTATATCCTTTCACGATATGAATATTGAATGTTTCATTATTATCAATTTGAGTAATTTATTCGCTCATGTTCCTACTTTGAGAATGCAACCCTAATATATTTAGACCTAGATATACCTTGCGGCTGTCGTAAATGAGGCAGATGACAATCACTTTTCCAAAACTCAAGGCCTTCATCTCCGTATACTTTATGGCTATTCATATTAAACTTTACTTTGTCCTCTTACCCTTTTCCTCGATTTTGAGTTCGAATTATGGATTTGTTTACACCTCATGAATTTTCTTATACAAGAGTAGTTGAATGTATAAGTTTCACTTATATCATTGAAAGCACACAAGTTGCATTATTTCAAATTTTATATATCAGATCATACAATGGTTGCATTCAATATGAGAAGGGTGCCAAGACGTAACAATGATGAATATATATAATTGAATGGTAGTTACTCCCCCTGCATCACAATATTTGTGATGTATGTTTGTTTTACCCTGGCTAGGTGAGAACTGTAATATTATTACAGACATATTTGTTTATAAGGAAGATGTGTCTTCGCTACAATATGAACTTTGACCATCCTTGATAGTATGTTTGTGAACCCCAGAAGAATACAACATGGCTGAATACCTATCTACCGACGATTGGCAAGTCTTTGTATTACTAATCATTCATCACCAACGCCACAACGTTATATGGTCTGATATCAGCAAAGCCAGTCGCTCCATCCTTTTAACTTGTTGAACATTAAAATGGAATAAAACAAAATAACCGGAACGTGATTTGTTTATATACATTAATTTATAATGAAGCAGATATGTGAAAAGAATACAGAGCTAAATGCAAAAAAGCATTAAAATATAAAAGCATTGTGAATAATTAGCATATATAAATAATTTCTATTAGTAAATGGTAGTTGAAGAAATACTAGGCGTAATTGACGGATGTTTCTTGAATGCAAATAAAGAAGCAATTAGTCCATACAAGTCATTAGATTTATTTCCTAACGTCTTGTATAAAACACATACTTTTCTTCATGTCATATTTACAAACTTATGATTTTAATGTGTTTTACATGTACAAGATATATCAATAATGTTAATACATAACCTCACCTACAAGAAAAACGGGTAATTTGGTAATCTACTGTTAGACCTCCTGTGAACTAAGGTCTGTTTTGAGATTTAATAGACAATATTATTATATACTTATCTGATATTTATAAGCATCTTTCATTTTCATTTTCATTTTCATTTCTAGATCCCGATTCTAGGTATTGCAGGTAACATATAAATAAACCGTTTTGACGTTTGAGCAAAACGAATGTGTGCGAGTGTTTTAATATAGATTTTTACTGATAACGTTTTATCAACCATCCCACGGAGATATCTGAACACACACGTGTTTCAGTATACACATACCTGTGTTTTTGTTTGAATATAGGTTATCGAACGCTAATGTTTTGCCGTACTTATTGGTATATGTTGATGTGCCATGCAATACATATTTACCTCGGAGAGTATTCACCTAAACATTTGTAATTGACAGAAACTTTTCCGCTCGTTAACAAAGTTTTGCACCATATATACCTCCGAATATTGAAAAACGTTCTATCGGTTCTGTAAGCTGCAAAGTTTACTCCATCTTATGATTAATTACTATTTAAACTTTATGCTCATCCACGGTTTCTCAAACCGATGTATGAATTCGGACTCGCACCTAATTATATAATCATATTCACTGTCATTGCCATGGTGATTTTGCCTATAACCTAACTGCCCATAGATCTCACATGTCACTGCCGGTATGTTTGATATCAGTGGGCCTGATACTTCCATATGTGTCACCTGTATCACCAATACAGGCATGGTCATACCTATTTTCTTCAGTGTTCGCATATTTAACTGTAGAGGGATGAAAACTCCCATATGTGCCACATTCCACAACAGTATGGTCATGTTTATTCTCATATGAATCAATAACATAGTCATAAACACCCTCCTTTGTAGATATCCTTTGTGATTCGTCCGTTAACTTTATTGTAACTGTCATTTAAACGTTGTATTGATGAAAGGCTTCAGTTGAAATTGTGTTCCGAACGGACGGCGCCTCGACCTGTTCCTATACCTCCCATCACAGATCCTATAATTACCGATGAACCGGAAGTAGTCTGTCTTATTTTGACTGATGCACTATTTTCAACTTTGTTGGTACTCAGGTAACTTTGGGTGACGGAACCATGTTTTTCAGTAAGTTTATGATGAGGAAGAACGTTTCTCGTTGTGACTTGTTTGTGATCAATACGTGAACTCACTTTTGAATATGTTGGTGAGACAGTCACGTCTTTTGCAGAGTTAGTAGTTGTCGAAACAGTATAGATTGATAATGTTGTATCTTCTCCTGTTGTTGTTTTGATATTAATGCAGAGTGCTTGGAGAGTTATGTTATTGAAAGTCTTCTGCTGAACAGATATGTTGGTTTTATCAGCAGCAATGCCTCATATCATATCATTCCTCATCTCCTTATTCCCCCATTTTATAACGTTCACAGCAATCCAAATACGAACCGACATCTGGTGAAACTAGGATATTCTGAAATCCAGAGAATTGTAAGTTTCTTTGTAACAATTTGTCAACGATTGCAGCTACGTGAATTTCGTATCCTGATGACTTATCGGTAGTGACGTCGACGGTTTAGACGGATTTCTACAAATATGCCAGTTTGGTGAGGAACAGTTACTAGCTCTGTATATAGGTTTATGTGAACCATACTTATAGGTTCATTGTAGTTGTAATGCAGTTACTATTGCCTTGTATTTCACTGGTGAAGTTTACTTCATCATAACGAAACACTCTCCCACATAAAGGCATTTCAGTATTGCTGCAAACCTTAGGAAGGCAACCATGTTTTGTAAAATGTGCAGAACACACACACTTGTTGTTCGTGAGGAAACAATGATGATGTTTACAGTGTAGCAAGCATGATGTTACCGGATCATCATTCAAAGGGTGTAGGTTCTCAAACAGGTATCCATAAAGACAACCAACGAAGTCAACCCAGACTCATTCAATATGAGCTCCAATCCAGGCCCTTAAATGGCTACCCCAGTTAGCGTTGGTGTCAAAGGGGGGTGTCAGAATGTCACCGGTACGTTCATGTCCAACCAAGGGACATCTTGAATCGGCCACAAAGACTGACAGTGTCGCATAGAAAACAATATATCCTGTTCAACAGATTATCGATAATTCGTAAAGTAGTTCGATTAAAAATAAAACATGTATATTTGGACCACATACATCAGTTTTAGAAAGAAGATAATTCATTACTACAGGTAGTCAGTCCTAGATGTCCCCTAGCATGTGTAGAATGTAAGTCATCGACTATACCATTGTCCCGAACATTGCTTGGCTTGTCTTTATGACCTTTGTCATGTATTCGTAGGATACTAGTTATCATGCATGTTTTGGCTACATGTTGACAATGATGGGTTGTTGGGTTACTGATAAGAATGTTATCTTACTGTTTTTTATTCCCTCGTGTAGGTTGTTGATACAGGCCGTGTTCGTTTGTATCTCTAATCATTTAACTAAAGGAAGTGAGTCATTGAAGTACCTGAAAATACCGTAAATAATTGTATAAGAAATCCCCACAGGAATTGTATAAGATTTGTTTTACTATTTTTTCTGGATAACTAAAGGAATGGAAAGGAATAAAGGAATATCCAAACCACCGATTGCATACAGATCAACTTGGAAAACGAAATAATTATTACATTTACCGTATTAGTTGTCATGATGATTTTAGTGCATTTACACTTGGCCGTGTTTATTTAGCATCTCCTGACATCATACCGTCATAATTAGTGTCAATGTGACTGTTAACTTAAAAGTCAAGTTATCTGTACGTGTCACTATATGTGTTGTTATAATACTCATTGTCATGGCAACTGTTGCTAAATTTCAAGTGAAGCTATCCATGTCTTTACATGTCTCCATTCTTCAGATTAGTAAAATCTGACTGCGTAAATGCTCGGCGGATTAATACGTGTCAAATATGGCGCCGTTCACGCTTCAGCGAGATAAAAGTCCAACGACAACCAATGCTTGGTTCTCTCACAATCTAGATACATAGAACATATTAGGGATCCATTATATCTAATTATACAATCAAAAGATGCTGACAAACTTCTTATTCTATCGCGCATCATAGAATATGTCCGTTGCCAACTGAGTACCGTATATGCCGTCAAAATGAAGGTCAATCCTTAAGTATCACTACCTGTGCTGCATGATACTCATTGTCATGGTAACTGTTGTCAATGTTTATGTGAAGTTGTCCGTACGTGTCTTCCCGTGTGCTATCATAAGACTCATTGTCATTTTCATGGTTATTAACTTCTTCATGAATGTGTCCATATGCTTCATCGCCAGTCGTATCCGGAAATGCGCCCACGTGATCATAGTCATTGTTGTCATCATATCTACCGGAATCATGTTGTGTATCCACATGTGTGTCGTCCATTGTAAATGTATGGCCATACTGACTGTCATTGTCATGCTTATGTTTTTCCAAACTATCGCACACGACACCCTCTGATTTGATTGCAGGTTGTTTTGTAAACACTCCTCGACGACGGAGCAGTGCAATGATAACAGCTATGATAACTACACATATAACACCCGCTATGATTGACCCTACTATTGCTGGTAGTGGAGGCTTTGTAAGACCGCTGTTCAATGTCTCATAGGAGTTTGTATCGGTAGAAATATCTGTAGAGGCTGCTGATGTAGATGAAGAGTCTTTTCCTCTGTTGGTTGTATCAGTAGAAGGAGAAGCTAGAAACGCAGATGTCGTTATCCTCTCACGATCGGGGATATAACTTATAGCTGAGGGATTTAGTGTCGGTTTAGTTATATATGGTGATGATTGTGTTGGTAGAAACGTGCCAGTGTCGATACACAAAGCCGAAATAGAAGTGTTACAAGCAATGACATCGGTTATCAACTGGCGTTCGGCGTCAATATGTACTGCAATACATCCCATGTTGTCGAAAGTAGACTGGTTTCCCCATAATTTGTAGGATACCGCATATGCACCTACCCAATGAATACCATGTGTAATGTCTGGACGTGTAGAATCTAAAAGAATGGCTTTCCCTGCAAATTGTTTGTTTTCATTATAACAGCTCAAAAGTGAATCCGACCAAGAACCCGGGGAAGTTTTGGAAAAAAATCCAGGATTTGAAAGATCAAAACACAAGCCGCTATGATTGGAGCTACAATTTGAAGTCTTGAACGTTGTCCGATTGCCTTCATAAATTGCAATCATGCAAGTCCCTTTGTATCCCTCAAGCGTCGTTCTCGTGTAGGTTGTTGATACAGGCCGTGTTCGTTTGTATCTCTAATCATTTAACTAAAGGAAGTGAGTCATTGAAGTACCTGAAAATACCGTAAATAATTGTATAAGAAATCCCCACAGGAATTGTATAAGATTTGTTTTACTATTTTTTCTGGATAACTAAAGGAATGGAAAGGAATAAAGGAATATCCAAACCACCGATTGCATACAGATCAACTTGGAAAACGAAATAATTATTACATTTACCGTATTAGTTGTCATGATGATTTTAGTGCATTTACACTTGGCCGTGTTTATTTAGCATCTCCTGACATCATACCGTCATAATTAGTGTCAATGTGACTGTTAACTTAAAAGTCAAGTTATCTGTACGTGTCACTATATGTGTTGTTATAATACTCATTGTCATGGCAACTGTTGCTAAATTTCAAGTGAAGCTATCCATGTCTTTACATGTCTCCATTCTTCAGATTAGTAAAATCTGACTGCGTAAATGCTCGGCGGATTAATACGTGTCAAATATGGCGCCGTTCACGCTTCAGCGAGATAAAAGTCCAACGACAACCAATGCTTGGTTCTCTCACAATCTAGATACATAGAACATATTAGGGATCCATTATATCTAATTATACAATCAAAAGATGCTGACAAACTTCTTATTCTATCGCGCATCATAGAATATGTCCGTTGCCAACTGAGTACCGTATATGCCGTCAAAATGAAGGTCAATCCTTAAGTATCACTACCTGTGCTGCATGATACTCATTGTCATGGTAACTGTTGTCAATGTTTATGTGAAGTTGTCCGTACGTGTCTTCCCGTGTGCTATCATAAGACTCATTGTCATTTTCATGGTTATTAACTTCTTCATGAATGTGTCCATATGCTTCATCGCCAGTCGTATCCGGAAATGCGCCCACGTGATCATAGTCATTGTTGTCATCATATCTACCGGAATCATGTTGTGTATCCACATGTGTGTCGTCCATTGTAAATGTATGGCCATACTGACTGTCATTGTCATGCTTATGTTTTTCCAAACTATCGCACACGACACCCTCTGATTTGATTGCAGGTTGTTTTGTAAACACTCCTCGACGACGGAGCAGTGCAATGATAACAGCTATGATAACTACACATATAACACCCGCTATGATTGACCCTACTATTGCTGGTAGTGGAGGCTTTGTAAGACCGCTGTTCAATGTCTCATAGGAGTTTGTATCGGTAGAAATATCTGTAGAGGCTGCTGATGTAGATGAAGAGTCTTTTCCTCTGTTGGTTGTATCAGTAGAAGGAGAAGCTAGAAACGCAGATGTCGTTATCCTCTCACGATCGGGGATATAACTTATAGCTGAGGGATTTAGTGTCGGTTTAGTTATATATGGTGATGATTGTGTTGGTAGAAACGTGCCAGTGTCGATACACAAAGCCGAAATAGAAGTGTTACAAGCAATGACATCGGTTATCAACTGGCGTTCGGCGTCAATATGTACTGCAATACATCCCATGTTGTCGAAAGTAGACTGGTTTCCCCATAATTTGTAGGATACCGCATATGCACCTACCCAATGAATACCATGTGTAATGTCTGGACGTGTAGAATCTAAAAGAATGGCTTTCCCTGCAAATTGTTTGTTTTCATTATAACAGCTCAAAAGTGAATCCGACCAAGAACCCGGGGAAGTTTTGGAAAAAAATCCAGGATTTGAAAGATCAAAACACAAGCCGCTATGATTGGAGCTACAATTTGAAGTCTTGAACGTTGTCCGATTGCCTTCATAAATTGCAATCATGCAAGTCCCTTTGTATCCCTCAAGCGTCGTTCTACTGTCGTTTGTTATACCATATTCACACATACAGTTGTATGTTATTTGCTTTGATAAATATGATCCACTACCGCAATAAGGATATAATTTACTGCTACACGGGGCCGCTTTACAACTGCTGTTTTGTTCTAGTTGCACGTGCTTCGAGCAATAACAAATATGTTCTGTAAGAATAAATCCACCGAAGTTGCAATGTAATAAACATGCTTTTGCTGGATCTCCAGATACTGGTATGCCTTCACTACTATTCCTTCCATACACACAGCCTTTAAAATCGAGCCAAACTTGTGTGAAATACGCTTCTATCCAGGCTCTTATAAATCTATCCCATGACGTAGCGTCTATCATCACTGTATTGACAACACCGCTCATGTTAGAGCCTACCATTACACACGAGTTATCTTGCACAGCCTCAGGCCATGACTGGTTCCTTGATAATTTTACAGGTATAGCGTTTCGGTGATCGGACCTGGCATCGGTAGAAACAAATAGTAAGAAAGGTAGCAGCAACGTAGCACGAACCGCGTATTCATACATCTTATGTTTCACGACAAAGACAATGAAATGTCAGGTTTCCACAACAAAGATTATCAAACGTTAACTTTTCCTGCGTGTGTCTTATTAGCTCGTCTCTGTCACTCGTTCACTTATTTCTTTATCGTACCCTTGAAAGATAGAACATGGTATCAATACCTCGACAGGTAATCTACATAGTTACATAATCCGGAAGGTGAATTACTGATATAGCAACAAATCCGTCTGTTATGTCACCGTAGTCCACTTAATGCGCAGCGTGTGTAAAAGAATATGGTTAAACTTATCGATCATTCTTATAAGATGAAAATCATGTCCTGTTAAAAAATAAAAGTCCTCTTGGGCAGCGTATTTACATGAGAGACCTAATTAATTAAAATTTTGACGGTCGTCATTGTTTCTGCGTTTACTATGATACTTGGTTTGTCCACTATTGGCAACATTGAGATGTTATTATCAAAAAAGGGAAACTTTAAGTGTTAATAATCTTAATTGCATTAAATGATCAGCAAACAAAACGAGGTGTTGTTCAAATACGAAACGGTTCGATGATTTTGCGTTGCATCTATCAGCTTCAAACGATTTTGTCAGTCATCTGATTTAATAATTGAGTTATCCCAGGTCTAGATTTGAAATGACCTAAGGTTATTGCTTCTCCAATAGACAACCTTCGCAACCCGATACCTTTTTAGCATTGAATGATATCTGGAGTAGAAAAACAAGACATGTACATCATATGAGGTCTTTGTGTGTTATTTCCTAACAACAGCAGAAATCAATTAACGCAGTAGTAATACTCCATTTACTTCTGTCTTATGTATTTGTGATGTAATGTATTCGTCATGCGGGGATGGGGGAGGATGCTATTTTAGGATTTCCTTCTGTTTATTATCCCCCTCTTTCGGTTCCTCTTGTTGATTTTTTCTTTTTTTATGCTACACATCGTAGCTTTTTCAAGTTATGTATTTTGTATTGTAAAAGAATCATCAGCTATTGAAATTATTTCACCTCAAAATAGTTGATTTATTTTTATTTGTTAATTACTCTCATTAGTTGAGGTATTTTTCAAGTTATGTATTTTGTATTGTAAAAGAATCATCAGCTATTGAAATTATTTCACCTCAAAATTGTTGATGTATTTTCATTTGTTGATTACGCACATTGTTTGAGGTAATGTACAATAATATATGAGTTATCTTAATGATAGCTCACAGTAGCTTTGTGATTTTAATGTATGACATCTATTTCAAAATTACACACGACAAAGGTTTATGTACCTTNTCACACACGACATCCTCTGATTTGATTGTAGGTTGTTTTGTAAACACTCCTCGACGACGGAGCAGTGCAATGATAACAGCTATGATAACTACACATAGAACACCTCCTATGATTGACCCGACTATTGCTGGTAGTGGAGGCTTTGTTTGACTTCTGTTCAATGTCTCGTAGGAGTTTGTATCGGTAGAAACATATGTAGAAGCTGCTGATGTAGATGACGACTCTCTTCCCTTGTTGGTTATATCATCAATGGTTGTTTTGTAGGGTTTATCTGTATCAGTAGAAGGAGACGTACGGGGCGTAGATGTCGATATGCTCTCAAGAGCGGGGATATGACTTATGCCTGAGGGATTTAGGTTCGGTTTAGTAAAATATTGTGATTGTGTTGATATAAAAGTGCCAGTGTCAACACACAAAGCCGAAATAGAACTGTTGCAAGAAATAGCATCGGTTATTAAGTGGTTTTCGGCGTCAATATGAACTGCAATACATCCCATGTTGTCGAAAGTTGACTGGTTTCCCCATAATATGTAGGATACCACAAATGCATCTACACCATAAAACTCATGTGTAATGTCTAGAGGTGTAGAATTTAAAATAGTGACTTTTCCTGCAAACTGTCTGTTTCTATCATAACAGCTCAAAAGTGAATCCGACCGATTCGAAAGATCAAAACATAAGCCGCTATGATTGGAGCTACAATTAGAAGTCTGGAACGTTGTCCGATTGCCTTCATAAGTAGCAGTCATACAAGTCCCTTTGTATCCATCAAGCGTCATACTACTGTCGTTTGTTATACCATATTCACACATACAGTTGTATGTTATTTTGTTTGACACATATGATGTACTACCACAAAAAGGATATAAATTACTGCTGCACGGTTTCGCTTTACAACTGCTGTTTTTTAAGTTGCACGTGCTTCGAGCAATAACATATATGTTCTGTAAGAATAAATCCACCGAAGTTGCAATGTAATAAACATGCTTTTGCTGGATCTCCAGATACCGGTATTCCTTCACTACTATTCCTTCCATATACACAGCCTTTGAAATCGAGCCAAACTTTAGTGTGATACATCCCTGTATTGACAACGCCGCTCATGTTAGAGCCTACCATTACACACGAGTTATTTTGCACAGCCTTAAGCCATGACTGGTTCCTTGATAAATTTACAGGTATAATGTGTTGGTGATCGTTACCGGCATCTGTAGAAACAAATATTAAGAAATGTAGCAGCAACGCAGCACGAACCGTGTATTTATACATCTTATGTTTCACGACAAACACTGTCAAACGTCAAGTTGTCCTACCTGTGTCTTACTAGCTCGTCTCTGTCACTCGTTCACTTATTCCATTATCGTACCCTTGGTGGATCATAGAACATAGTATCAATACCTCGACAGGTAATCTAAATAGTTACATAACCCGGAAGGTGTATTACTGAAATAGCAAAAAAAAACGTCTGTTATCTCACCGTAGTCCACTAAATGCGCAGCGTGTGTAAATCAATATGGCTAAATTTATCGATATTCTCATAATAGGAAAACCATGTCCTGTTAAAAATAAATGTCCTCTTTGGTAGCGTATTTATATGAGAGACCTAATTCATTATAATTTTGACGGTCGTCATTATACCGATCACATTGTTTCTGCGTTTACTATGATAATTGGTTTGTCCACTATTAGCAACATTGTGGAAGAAGCAGAGATATTATTATCAAGAAAAGGAAACTTTAAGTGTTAATAAACTTAATTGCATTAAATGATCAACAAACAAAACGAGGTGTTGTTTAAATACGAAACGGTTCGATGCTTTTGAGTTGCATAAACATCTATCAGCTTCAAACGATTTATGAGTTATGCCAGGTTTAGATTTCAAATGACCTAAATTTGAAATCGGGTTATGGTGACTCCCGAAAGATTTCTTCAGTGCAGGGTATTGCTTCTCCAATAGACAACCCTCGCAACCTGATACCTTTTTACCATTGAATGATCTCTGGAGTAGTAAAACATTATATGAGGTCTTGCGTGTTATTTCCTAACAACAGCAGAAATCAATTAACACAGTAGTAATATTCCATTTTCTTCTGTCCTATGCATTTGTAATATAATGTATTCGTCATGGTGGGTGGGGTGCGTTTTCAGAATTTCCTTTCGTTTATTATCCCCCTATCCCTATTTCGGTTCCTCTTGTTCGTTTTCTTTTTTATTCTACATATCGTAGCTTTTTCAAGTTAATGTATTTTTTATTGTAAAAGAATCAACAGCTATTGAAATTATTTCACCTCAAAATTGTTGATGTATTTTCATATGTTGATTACTCACATTAGTTCAGGTATTGTAATGTACTATAATATATCAGTTATCTTAATGATAGCTCACAGTAGCTTTGTGATTTTAATGTATGACATTTATTTCAAAATTACACACGACAAAGGTTTATTTACATTATGTATTAATAAGTACAATGATTGAATAACTTATGTGTATAATGGCAAAACGGACATTGATGGATATTATTGTGTTGAAACCAAGAAGGATGAAATAGATATGTAGTGTACTTCAATCTCAGTGTACTGTAATCACATGTAGTATGTGTGTCTTCTACACGTACACTTAATAAAACTTCACTTTGAGTTACTCCCCTGGCATCACTTTAGCCAAGTCCGTGTTTGGTTCCTGGAGAATTTTACAGGTAAAGTGGTAAGTGATAGGCACTAGGTCTATCATTCGTTGAAACAAAACGGAAAACAACATACGTTTCGTGTGTGCATAACACTTTTGTTTGACGATACAGACTAAATGATATATAATTTCTCCATAATGCAGACTATAAGATCCCGTTTTACCCCACAAAAAAAAGACAATTAGAAGTCGGATTTCCCCAAGCCAACCTCACAGTTATCGAAACATTGCCTACAGCTTTTATTGTTACACCAAATACAATGATAAAGGTTTTGTCTGTGTTGTCCATCAACCTATCTACACTGTTATCATGTTGATAAATACGAACTTTAAAAATATGTTCGTGAATAGATAATGTAAAAGGTTGCAAGGACCAGAAATTGAGGTCGGGGACAAAGTTCGTTTAACAGAGAGTACGTACTTCTGTTATCTTACTATAGTGTCCTACAGTTTAATTGATACGTAATGTGGTTAGGACAAATCCTCCTATAATAACAATAGAATTTGACGTGTAAATCAATTCTAAATATGAGTAACTCAGGTCCGATGTGTTCTGTTTACTGAAAAACTTCCTTTTGGCCAGAGAATCTAAGTGAGAGACTAAACTTTCGCTAAATAATTTTAACGGTTATTATCATACCAATGATGCGATTTCAGCGTCTACCAGGATTAAAGACGTGTTCACTGTTGCCCGCATTGTTGATGAGCTACATACGGTAATGTATTGAGAGAAGACATCATAAAAGTGGTACCGGAAATATTTTGTCAGGATCCATTTTTAATGTTTGATCTGACTCTGGCGTTGCCTCTCGTATACTTCTGGATGGCGATATGGTATACGTTTTCCCTTTTTATCTATTTTTAATGTATTTGAATGATTTTAAGTTACATGAAAACGATTTTTTCTGCTCCTGAAATCATTGGGGTTGACTTGTTTTTCGACTCGTAATGTATTGAAGTAAAACTTCACAGGTCGTCACATCGTACCTGTACTTGATAAAAAAAACTAACAAATTGTGTACGCTTGTATTTGTTATCCTCTTTGACCAGTTTATACAAATATGTTTATTATTTATCATATGTAGATCAATCAAAATGTGTATTAGTGCGTGTTTCTATGACCATATATACTAGTATATATGTAAATAATAACTATATAGAGCGGTATGACTAAACCGGAGGCAGTTACTGAACATGATTTATAAATCGCCTTTATTCTGATATTGTAAGTGTTTTACGTGCATATCAACACATCAGCATTCCTGACTTCTGAAAATATTGTTCACATGTAGACCGCCATGAATTTGTACAGTAAGTCAAAACAAACGTAAACACGACACATTTTAGTTTCCAGATTTAATTATTTATTTTTATTGTGGAATTCTGTGAAAATAGAAAGAAAAATATCCAATATTTGTGCACACAATGATTGGCATGATAACTTGGTATCATATATTTGGCTACGATATATAATTCTTTTTTAACTTTCAATGTCAATTTAGGTCCTCGAAAAAAATTAACCTGAATCATCATATTTACAATACATATTAATTAACAAAAATGTGTTTTATTTCAACACAGTCACTAGATAAAACAGCCTATATGGTTTACATCAGTCTTCTAAGAGTCATTATGTCTTCTCATCCCCTCAGTATCCGCTTCTTGTTGGACTTGTTGAAATGTCCGTTCATGTTGGTCAGTGTGGATATATGATTCGGAGGAAGATGTGCCCATTGCTAGTCCATGTCAGGTGCAACCTTCTGTCAAACAAATAATAAACATATGATAACATTTTGATGATAAAAGTATATCATAAATGGTTTATAAATAGATTATCCATAAACAACTTTATTTAATCTATTAACGACATGGTCAAAATTGTAAAACGAAATATCAGTATACAAAGAGCAAACTGATAATAAAGAACCTTTTTTGTAACCGTATAATGCAATTTGAATGAAAATCTATGTATTTCAGTTCCTTTACAAAAAGTGGCATACACACGATATGCGATACATTATATATTGTAATACTGGTAAATTATATATCTGAATTTGCAAGATGGAATTATATTTATCTGGAAAAATATAAAACAATATTAAAAGATGAAATACTGAATGAGGTCATGACGATTAAAAACGTAAAATCAGCATTAAATATTGTAGATGGATATTATTAAGACATATATAGATATATAAAAGTTTCTGGGGAAAAATGAAAGTAAATTAATAAATAAAGTAAAACAAACAAAAATGAAAACAAACAAAACAACAAAACGAAAGCAAAACTTCCCTGACTTAGAGTTCCAGGTTATGTTAAATGTTACTTTGATCAGATTTGTATGAAAAATATCTAGATCATATAACAACGACATAGCACTCTAGAACTGACATACACACCTCGTTGACCTGCGGTGATTGACCATATCCTCTGGACATGGTCGTCCAATGTCTTGTGTGCAAACCACATAATATAGGCGTTTTGACTAGGAAAACTAACACGTTCTTCTCCCTTCATCCTTTGTGAGCGATAAGAACTCTGAATCTGTAACTAGAAACACAAACATGTTTTATATTAAATATCTGTCATTAAACGACAATTTAATTAATTGTCTTTTCATATTGGAAAAATGCTTCAAGCCACTCTACAAATCATTCACATAGTTATTATACTGTTAACGTTAACTTTGATTATAATGAAGGAAACAGCCATTAAAATTTAATGCAAAGAAACTTACCAATGCCGCGCTCACTGGAGTACTCTTTTCCTGGTAGAAAAGAGAAAAACTGCCGAAGCTGCTCCATATTGTTTGATGTGATGATTGATCGCCCAGTCTGGCCTGTTTTATATTGTTTAATCACGTGACCAGTTATGACGTCTTGATATGACTGATAAAAGTGCATGTTCACCAGGATTAGTGATGAGTCATTCAAAATCATAAAAAAACTTAAATGTTGTATGAATAACTTTTAATAGTTTTAACATTCTGTTTTAGGTTGTGTATTAAATAATTATGATCACAGAGGCAAATTCAATCTTAGATGTTTTTCATGAAGTAACTGTGTTGAATTGGAGTCTGGTGTCGTTTGCCGCTGTGAAATATCGTATAAACGGTTGCCATTCTATAATAAAGGATGGTTCATCGAAAGTCATATAATAGTTTATGGGATTTCAAGCTTTTTAGTCCGAAAATAATATCATTCCGGAAAGATATTTGGATACCGACAATGTTCGGTTAAACATTAGTGTTGGTATATGAACTGTTGTGAAGAAACTTTCCATCGTTAAACACCAGAGACAATATAGAATGTTATATGAAAAATATCAAGAGCGTGATACACGATGTTTTCAAATGACATTAAATATATATATATATGTTGTTAGATTCTTATTCGCGAAAATAACGATAATTTAATTTTAACATCACATCGTGTTCAGGTTTAAAATATATCTTTGTTTGGTATTTTACAATTGGAGTCTATATGGAATAGTGAAATAATTGAAAAACATGAGTTTTTTTCCATAAACACAGATGACCACAAAGACAACGTAAACAAAGAGGACTAAATGAACAAGGTGAGGATTTTCGGTACCGCCTGTTGTATGCACACTGAGTAATGGAGCTGTATATAACCTGAACGTTACACTTGTATATCTTCTTCCGGCCGGATTTTAGTTTATCCGGTAGTTATTAGTTTGCCCCTTGCAGAATTACTGATAACATACTGTTACATTGGTGACAAACATGTTTCTAACGTAGGATCGCGTGCTAACCTGCTGTTACATTGATATGTATGGTGTATGTGAGGATTTCCAGTACCTTTATTTACACACACTGAGTCATGATCACGAGGGATTTGTTTTACAGAAAGTTGTCCAAGAACTTTCACTTCTTCAATATGTGTCGGGTAGGCTGATGTGTGTAAAACATAATTTACCTTATAGAACGTATACTCGGACGCATAGAATACTATTTTCACTTTCAATATCATTGTTAAATACCCGATAAAAACATCATTGCTTTGATTAACCTTGAAATATAAAGTAAGTTTTAAAATGTAACCCAACCGAAACTGTTTAGCCTTAGTTAACTTACCAATATGTGTTGTTTCCGAGCTAATCGACATTCAAGGTATTCCTCTTTAATTTTCTGTCAGGAAGTTGTACAATGTATGCATTCTGTCGAGTTAAGTCTAAAGAAAAATGGTTGTTATAGACTGATGCGATTATAAATAATAAATATCTTTGGAGCAATTGTAGCAAATCTAAGAACATTCTACCATTAACGATGTGTCGACTAAAATAAAGTTTTGTGTACCGCTAACAAGGTGGAGCAGGATAAAATAAAGCTTTGTGTACCGCTAACAAGGTGAAGCAGGATAAAATAAAGCTTTGTGTACCGCTAACATGGTGGAGCAGGATGAAAAAAAGCTTTGTGTACCGCTAACATGGTGGAGCAGGATGAAAAAAAAGATCCGACAGAAAAAACCCATGGAATAGTTGAATTATTAGTGTGTTGATTAATAAGTTATCTACAGTTCATATTTTGAGATTTTTTGTATATCTTTGAACTGAAGCTTGGGTGTACGGGAGTCCTGATACTACATTCCTTCATGATCTTTTGTAATTTATTTGTTTTCTTCCACCTTTACTCATTGAACCTCTAGCTACACCTTCCCCAACCCATCGAACCATAAACACCTACCCACGACCTTTTAATCCTAGTCGGAAATAAAGACTACTGGGCCTTGCGTCCTACTCCTATTACCTTAAAACATACTCAGTAGATCACTCCCATGACCTACTTTTATTTTCGCTAATACCACGTCTTACATGATTCAATCCTCCTGTCGTCCGCTCTTACGGTTGTACCATGTCTCTCCTCCAATACTGTTTTTTTATTTATCACGTTTGTGTCGATACAGGGTTACGTCAATCTTACTACACTAAGACTGTTGTCAGCTTTACCGTTCTTAGAATGTCGTCAGCAAAGTTGCAGTATGAATATCGTAAACCTGACCACATGAAGATTGTTTTCAGCCTTACCACATTAAGAATTTCGTAAGCCTTAACGCACTCAGACTTTCGACAATTTACTAAACTAAAATGCCATTAACCTTACCACACTAGGAATGTCACCAGTCTTATCACAATAAGTATGTCGTCAGCCTTACCGCACTAAGAATGTCGTCAGCCTTACCACACCAAGAATGTAGTTAGCCTAACCATACTAAGAATACGTCATTTTACCACACTAAGAATATCGTCAGCCTTACCACACTAAGAATGTCGTCAGCCTTACCACACTAGGAATGTCACCAGCCTTACCACACTAAGACAGTGGTCTGCCTTACCACACTAAGAATGTCGTCAGCCTTACCACCCAAAGCCTTACCACACTTAGAATGTCGTCTGCGTTACCACCCGAAGCATGTGGTCAGCCTTATCACACTAAGAATGCCGTCTGCCTTACCACACCAAGAATGTCGTCAGGCTTACCACACTAAGAATGTTGTCAGTCTTACTACACTAAGAATATCGTCAGCTTTACCACGCTAAGGATTTAGTCAGCCTTAATACACTTAGAATGTAGTCAGCCTTACCACAGGAAGAATGTAGTTAGCCTTACCTCATCAGGAATGTCGTCAGTCTTATCATATTAAGAATGTCGTCAGCCTTACTACACTAAAGATGTCGTCAGCCTTACCACACTAAGACTGTCGTCAGCCTTACCACACTAAGCATGTCGTCAGCCTTACCACACTAAGACTGTCGTCAGCTTTACTACACTAAGAATGTCGTCAACCTTTACACACTTAGAATGTCGTCACTCTTTACGCATTAAGAATGCCATCTGTCTTATCATACTAAAAGTGTCATCAGCCTTACCACACTAAGAATATCGTCAGCCTTACCGCACTTAGAATGTCGTCAGCCTCTCCGCACTAAGAATGTCGTCAGCCTTACCGCAATAAGACTATCGTTAGTCTTACAACACTTGTCGCCAGCCTTGCCACTCTTAGAACAACTTGGCCTTAATGGCAGAGACAGAGACATAGCTTGTGTATGGATGTATTTCTTACCCTTCACAACAAGAAAACAACTTTTTTTTTGTAAAGTATGCAACAACTGTAACGCCGCATTCAAAGATGTTTTGAACAAATTATTTCATGAGTTCGTGTCTATTCAAGGAATATGACATTTATTATATCATTATATAATAAATGTCTTCCTTTCAGCTTAGCGACTGTCATGAGATGATACAATGTCCCTATGTTTTCTGAATTTATGGTCCATGTTCTTGTGCTGATCTAAAACAAAACAAAGGGTATATTAGTAGTTTTTGATAAACAAAAGTTGGAAAGGTGCATGATAAAGTATTACTTCCCCAGACTTAATGGAAGCAGATATCATTAACGAATGATATTATTTATACTAAGCTAATGACGTACAGTAAATGAACACATGATATGATAATTGGACTGTTTGCGCGCGTTTGTGTGTATGTGTGTGAATGTGAATTTGGTTTGTTTCTTATACGATCTACATATAATTTTTGATAAAAATACTTCATTTTCATTCGATTACTTATTTAATATAATATAATCAGACGATAATTATTATGTATAATCGATATCATACAAAAACATACCAAAGTATCAATGAAAGCGTAATTTGAACGCAAAATCGATAAAATCGAAGGCAAAGTATGAACAAAGGGAAAACAAATTTGAACAGTTTTACTTTCGGTTTCGAGAGTTTCTGTGAAATAATTGATTGGTTTGGCAGGGTAGACATTGTGTGAATAGACAGATTCTATAAATACCTGTCAACAATATATATACATAATAACAATGTTTTACTCTATGTTAACAGTATATAACGTACATTTATATTACAATTATGATGTCAAGTGTATTGTTATTATGAAAAAGTATATAATACTTATTATGTCTTCAACCTGAATAGTAACAGACTTTATTAACGATTAATATTTGTTTATATATGTGTGCATTTGTTATAGTTATACTAAACTGACCACATAACATTATTTCTGTGTACTTGATGTGGTCCACGTAAGATATACATTGTTATGGATGTAACACAGATACTTTTTATCAATTCAACAAGATGGATAACTTTTATCTTATGACATCAGACTTTATTTTTTTTTGTAATCGATCTCATCCAACTATGAAGTCATCGTACATTTTCAGAGAAAAATAACCCAGAATACCAAAATGTCAACATCATCGTATTTTGAACTTCATGATCTATCAAACTAAGGCAAAATATGAAAAAAAAGACGAATTCAAACACCTTTGCTTTCGTTTCGAGTACATTTGTGATTTTAATGTAACTATTTGCATGGTAGACAATCCAACTATATTACAGAAGAATATTCGGGTGATTAGACAGGTTCTAAAAATACCTGTCACCAATGTATACATATTAACGACGTTTTACTATATGTAACAAAATATATAAGTTTACACACCTACGAACTTTTATGTGTAATCTAAACCATACAATTATGATGTTAGTGTGTATTTTGAAATATAATCTTATATATTCGCTTTCGGTTTTGAGAATATGTGTATTTCGTTGTATTTATGAGTGGTGCAGACATTCCAACTGCATTACGTAAGATTAATATGTGATTAGACAAGCTCTAAAAGTATTTGTGTGATATTATTATATGTGAGGGTTTCCAGTATCTATATTTATAAAAATGAGTCATAAACACGACAGGTATTTGTGTTACACGAAAATTGTCCATGAACATTCCCTTTGTTATGTATTGGGTAGGAAGATGGGTATACAACGGTGAATTAGGGCGAAATATTGAATTCTATTTTCACTTTCAATATCATTGCAGGTACTAATAAATGTATAAATAAAAAAACTAATATACACTGTAACATATTCATCCTTGTACTATAATAACTAGGTTAAAAGGATCGTTCATCATTAAGTTTTAAAACTGTTGTCAATATGAATCCAAATCAGTTTAAAACACCGTTTTCATACAGAAAGGCACTAGAGATCACTTCTTTTCTTTTGTTGATGTGCATCTTCTTATGTTGTCATACATTCTGGGGGAGTGTTCATTGATTTAATTCCTCCCTCTAGGTCTGATTTCTGGACAGGTTAACCTAACGAATTGGTTCAATAACGAGTTAAGTTATGTCATTCAACCTGTAAGTATTTTATCATTAAACTAATGACTGTTTGTACCTCTGCTATGTGTAGATAATTAAAAATAAGTAATCGATATCATTTTGCCGGGGGGGGGGGGGGGGGGGGGGGATATCATTGAATTATCTCATTTTCATGATATTTCAGAATCTTTGATTTGCGTTTTGAATTTATTTGTATATCACTCAACTGACGCCCGGATGAAAGAGGGTCTTGACATTTCAGTCCCCCCTCCCCTTCCAGTTCTTCCTATTTTTTGTTTCTAAAAGGTTGTTCACTCACCTCTCTAAACAAGATATACTCAGACATGTACATACTTCTACATTGCTTGTACTCATATGATATAATGCCATAGGGGCTTCATTATTTTTTGAAAATAAATGTACAATGGAAGATTCTTGTTTTATGTCGTCAAGGTTACCAAAATAACACCAACCATGAGAAAAACTTAAATACCATAGAAACAAAAGCAGTAGTTGGTTCATCGATGTTTTATTACAATATATATCAAAATAACAACTTTTGATAGGAACTCATTTGGAACAATAATCAAGTGTTATTGAGTCACAGTTTTTTCGAAGCATTCCTTTCTAGATTTTATGTCTTTTCAAAGAAACATGACATTCACATTGATTAGTTTCTCCTTTCATCTTGGTGACGTCCTTGAGGTGACGATATGTCTGAGTGTTCTCTGATTATCTGGTCTGTTCTCGTCCTTGATCTGAGAAAATAGAATCATATTGAAATCTTTTGATAA